>NC_060266.1:6287535-6587535 GCF_021901455.1 Neodiprion lecontei
GAGAAAGAGTTTCTTTGCGCGTAGTGAAAAACATGGTAAATTTCACACGATATTACTAAATTTTTCATTACTAGGAAGAATCTGCACTATTTAGCTGGTCCCACCAAATCTTTTGTTGCCTTAACAAAAAATTATTCTTAGCAACAAAATATTTTTTTCGCCAGACGCGAAGAAATATTCTATGAAACAAACCATATTTCTTTTTTTTTTTTTTTTTTTTGCACAGTAGGTATATCAATAATCTTTTGTTATCGGCATCATTTTTATGATCTGAATCAAAATTATACAGGTAACTGCATGGTAGATTATCTTTTATATTATCTATGTGAATTTTTATATAAATAATCTAACCTTCATCTGAATAATTATACTCATCATCTTGTGGAGCACTGATTGTAGTCATTGCTCGTTGCTATTCCGCTGTAAAAATTCTCTGCAGAATCATTTGTTGCTCCCTTGAGTTATACATGCAGAAAGCCAGCGACTGTAATGAACGTTGATTCAAATTCAAAGCTTTGGTCAATACGCCAAAGGCATGGTGCCTTATTGGCCCGGTAAGCACGGTGACGTTGTTGTCCCGGCGTAAGTAATTAGGAGAATTTTAATAAGCTACCCTTTTGGGACGGGTAAAGCAAAATTGTACCCCGGGGTGGACGCTGTAGCAGCATGTCAAACGGTCCACTGGAAGTTTAATTTTTAATTTTTTTTATCCTTTCTCGTTTTTTTCTTTCCTTCGTATTTTCTCCTTTATAAATTTACGGAGGTAGTCAGAGGCCTCCGAACAACCGCCAGGAGTCTTTTCAACATTTTTCATATCCCCTACATAAAAGCCACGAAAAAAAGGTGTTTCTTACGCGTTAAATCAACCCGGGGTAATCCAGTAGAAAATGACATTTTTCAAACGACGTATTCACGTGATATTAATTTTCCCGAAGGAAAGAATGAAATTAAATCTTTAACAGTAAAATAACTTTTACATGCGAAGGCTGACGTATAGAATGGCGAGTTGACGATTGGAATTCAACTCCTGACGCATGACATACACCCTGAAAACCGATATACAGTTCGTTGGAGTTATTCGGTTAGGAATTCGATTAGAGAAAATTTATCACAAACATCACGCAGTAGTAAATTTCAACTTACAGAGACGATATACTTTATTATATGTAGTCTGAGGTATTTTGTTGCGTGCTGAAAAACATAAACTTCAAGACATCGGTGTGAAAATGCTGTAGAAATATAGTTTCAAGCAGTAGCTGCAGATTAGAAAGTAGCATGAATCAGAAAAAACGAGTTGAAGGCCAAGTGGAAGTACAACTGTTTGTAAACGGAATGGTTTTCCCTGCAATTACGATCACAAATGATTAGCAAAAAGATCTGACACTAGAATAGAAATATTTTTTACCAGCTGCAAAATCGTTTGCAAGTATTTTCAAAGCGTGTTATTGTAATACTCTACCGTATAATCCGCTGCTTTATTAATTTCGTTGAAATTTGGATAGAAAATTATCCACTTCCAGCTGTTCCATTTACTTTTCCCTAGACCGATTCTACATTCAATTTGAAAATGGCGAAGATTCAAGCTTCCAGACAATGCTGAAAATTCTATATTATCATATTCGCTTAGACGATTTGACTGATATTCGAAATTTTAAGAATTATTTTCCAGAATTAAAAAGAAATAATTTTTTATATTGACGGTTTCATTTACAAGCATTCTGGTTTAGTCAGGATACCAGACCAACCGTTGAATCAATTTTGCATTTCCATGAAGAGTTATAAACTTTTTACGAAAAATCGAATTCACTTCCAAACAGCCGCTATTTCTTGGATAAAAACCTGGCCATGGCAAATAGAATAAAATATCCAATTAACATACTGTCGAAATTTGAAGTAAATCGGTCGAACAAGTTCGAAATACCGTGGGCATCGCAAAACATGTCACTGATTGTGAGCGAAATGGTTTACGCAATTGCGAAGGAAACGAAAAAAATATGCAAATGAAGTTCGATCTACATAAATTTGAATAAAACAAGCCGTGATTGGATTGAATAATTAATTGTCGATGTACAAATTCGCAAAATTCACCCACTTTTCTTCAGTCCTGCTTACTGGTATAAATCTTATCCAATTAACGCAGTATAACTCGAAATCGCTAATTAGCCGCTGTCTCGAATGCTTCTAAATTATTTTCTGCAAGCGACATATTGAATACCTAGTCGATAGCAGATGAAAAATCTTGTTTTGGCGCGGGCAGAGTAGCTGACTGTTTTCCCAGCTCGACTCGATGCGACGAGAGGGAAGTTATTTTTAATTTCGCTCGCATCACTTCCGATCTCGGTATACAGGGTGCTTCCGAGTAAACACCACAGTATATGGAGTTGCCTACCACCGAGGAGAAAAAATATCGGTATTACAGAATACCGCGTTATCGGTATTCCACGCATTTAAAGTTCTCGTGAGCGAGCTGAAACTACCCGTGTTGCTAAGTTGTGTGGATTTGGTCAAGAAATTATTTCTTTGTTTATAATCATGCTAAAGTGTTCAGTGATCGCGTTCCGGAGTCACGTTGAAGTAATTATATGACTTGACTCAACTAAAGTGATTGAGACTCGGTAGATCTGTTTTACCGATATTTGTTCCCCTCAGTGACAGGCAACCCAACATGCTAAGGCGTATATTTGGAAACACCCTGTATACGAGGGTTTTCAGCTCTGCTGCTCCAGGAGTGTGTGATTAAAAAGAGTACTTCAGACTTCACTGTCAGCAGCAATGGATCGCCAATAACCTCCGTAGATCAATCCGGAACTCGTTGGAACATCACCAGCTGTTATATCAGTGTCAGAAATTACATTCTCCCGGTAGTGGCAGAGAGTCGAGTCCTAGGACGCCTTAACGAGTGGGGGCACCCCGTCGGCTTGGACAAGGGTGGCCACGTCCAGGGCGCTAATTAAATGGCCCCGGCAGGGGTGCCATTTGAATCCGCTTCGCGTGAAAGACTTGTCTGTCAATTGCCACTAGGCGCACGAACACGCGCGACAGGGAACAACCCTCTGCTCAAGTTCTCTCGGTATTGCGGCTTCGCACCCTCATTCTTGAATGGCAAGTGTGCCAGTCCTCTTCGAATTATAGTAAAATCGGTATAGTTACAACAATGGCTTAGGTTAGGTATGCTACTACCTATACTGCTAGAATTGCACGAAAATGTGGGGCAAGTAACTCCTGCTAAAAATTACCATTTCTTAAATCACGTAATGTTGTGACCGAAATCAACGTGTAATTTATTACATAATTTATCTTGTAAATTCGAGAAAAATATATGAATAATTACGTAATGAATTGCAAAAGCACCAATCATCAAGTACACTAAATCAAAAGTTATAGAGTCAATTGGATATGCTTTTTGATCTACTATATCTTTCTATCGAGTTTTCTCTGATTTACCAGATAAATCATGTAAAAATTACTTGTTTGTTTCGGTCATAACATCTGATGAATTATGACATGCACATTTTCGGCAGGGACTATTAGTGTGATTACAGTTGTCACGTTGACACCTGATTTTTTAATTATTTGCGAAAGTTATGTATGACCATATTTTAAACTTTTTTGGGGAGAGATTTTTAGTTACAGTATTGACTCCGAATTTTGGCCCGTCCGAATAGAGCCGCTTCTCATAATCCTTGTACTTTCTGTTTACAAGTGTTTGGACGATTGCCTCGGTACAGGGCCGCTATTGCAAAACGCTTCAAATCACACATTGATAATTCATCAAGTCGTTTTTGACATGTTTGAAAAATATTCTCGTACCTATATTATATACGATGCGTTCTCCACCAACTCAGCCCCTTTTCTTTTATCCTCTCGGTTCTGTTCCATAATTGGTTATACAGTAGTACGACTTAGCGGTAGTCTCTGCGAATTTTCTCAGAATTTTCAATTTACTCGTTTCTGAAATATTTTTTATAAACTCGCATATCATGGAAGATTGAAGCCAGGCAAAAAAAATTTTCTTTGCATAAGACAGTTATATTTTTCCATGAACTATTTAATTCAGTATATGGCATCAAAATGGGTATTTTCAGCAAAAAAAAATGGTATATTTAATGTGATCTCCTGTTTTGACGACTTAGATTTTGACCTCAAGAACTGTAATCTGTTGTACAAATGATTAATAACTGGGAATTCTTGATTCCGATGTAGCCATTCTAATGAAAAAGAGTTGAATTGTTCATTTTCGTACAGTTATATATATATAACCGTAACGAATCGCTTATGTTTGCAACTCTGATAATATTTCGAAGACGAAACTAATCTCTTTACATCGGTAGTCTCGAAAATCGTGTTTGGCAGAAAATAATTATCTGTATTCTTCCCATTTGTCAAATTCAACCCCAGCCTTCGGCCCCTTCGACCTCGAAGCATCGATCATTAGTGAGGGGAGCAACGTTTTTTTCTTCCGAAGCTGAACCCTCCTGCACTTTTTTTTAATGCAGGTAGGTACCGTGCTGAACAGGGTGATATATCCAGGCAGTTAGACGGGTGATGATGATCCTCGGAACCTCTCGTGATGCGGTTATCGTCTTCCAACGCGGTTGTTGCGGCACTCTACGTCTAGACTGGTATTCCATAATGCTCGCAACAAATTTGTAACACAAGAAAAGCATTACCTTAACGTTATACCTTTCACACCGGTAATTTTCGCGTCGTATATTCTGTGCGGCTAAGCCACAAATCCACTTCCGTGATTCCTGTTGCTGTAGAACGCATGTGTGTGGCCAAGCAATATGGCGTCCAACAGTCAGCTGATCCTTTTGGGGTTAGTTTTGAAAACATCTTAAGGTATCACGTGGAAAACTTTAAAAAATATAAATGCGAGAAAAACACGTGCGGTTATAATAATAATTGTTTTCGAATATAAGATTAGTTTCCGTAGTTAGAAGGCATTTTTCTATATAGTCTCTATCTGGTGTATTTCTGCGCGTTGAGTTTCATAACCTGATTTATAAATGACCTTATAGATGGGAAACAACAAAAGCACTTGCCGAATAGTTAGATCTAATAGTTAGTCCGTTGATTCGACAATCAACTTTTACATCGAACTCGTCTTAGCTGATTTCATGATGTGTTCAAAAGAGTTAGATGGTATTGATTGATCCAACCGAAGGCGAATAATCTTCTGGGATATTTTTTGCGCTAGATTACATTAGTGAAATACTTGATAAAACTGGAATATTAATCGAGTGGGAGTTCCTGGGTAACCTCTCAGGAACTTCCCGCCACCTCATTGGGAATATTCTCGGAGCGGATAAGGGGGGTAAAATATGTTTGGCCCTCGCTTCACTCAGGCGGACGGAGCAGTCGAGTTCGGTTGAGGAGAGCCCAGGAGGCCTGTCCAACTTTCGAAAGTAATTAAAGCTACTCAACATACTTTCTCAACTCTCGCCTTCGAAACTGCGCGCCCTACGTTCCCATCAGTACGAAAGACGCCCTTCTTTATCGACGGGGCTAACACTGACGAGTGGAATTCATTTCTCGCCAATCGGTTCTTGGAAAAATTAATTTCATCGTAACGAATCTGCATAAATCAATTCACGGGCAAGCGTCATGCCTCGACTGAATTTTTTTATCTTCGAAAGATGGCGGCTGCTCTTTCGGTTCTGTAAATTCTGAGGGCGTACGAAATGTTCAATAAAAATAATCCCATTTTGCCGTTAATTTTATAGTACAATCAACGGCAATCATAAATTTACACATAACTTGTCTACAATTTTTGAAATCGTACTTAAGAGGATGCTTTAGTGATTCTTTACCGGTCGAGTGAAATGTCACGTATTTTGACTTTTATCGAAGCCTCCGCAGCACTGATGTCTACATGCAATGCCGAACAAAAATATCGAACAATCAACTTGTTTCGTAGTAGTAAAACGCCGTCAAATGTATTCCTACCGTTAGCGGTGATTCTGTTACAGGAATAAGTTTTTTGGAATTATTGTTTGGTGAAACAAAATTTCTTTCAGATATTTGTAATTGACATCACATGTAAAATTCCGGTAATTGCGGCATTTTCACATCAGTAATGTGTAGACTTTGATGATAATGAAAATAAGTGACACTTTACTCGATCGGTAAAGACCAGCATTTATAATATATTAATATATATTAATATATAATATATTCTTTTGACCTCAATAATTCAGAATTTCATTAATTTTACGCGGTGTCTTTTTTATTATATTAAATAACTCAGATTGCAATTACGTTGCAAGTGCAAATGGGAAAGTCAAATATAGAGTTTGTAAGACTGTTGTGAGTGTAAAATGGCATTCTACTTCAGAGAATCGAATAGATTGAAATTTATTTTCCGGAATAACCTTTAAATTTCAACTAGTGCACCACAAGCTTTAAATGACAATTCTTCACGGATTAGCTATTTCTGATAACCATTTACGAAGACTCGATTCAATGACAATTAAGTATAACAGTCCGAAAGGTCTTTTGAATATCTTTACATTTTCTTCTCCGTAGCGTTTTGAGGTCTGAAAAATTTGCAAACCAAGTTTGCAAGTTTTTTGTCGTCGGCTAACATATTTCGAAAGATATCCGATCAATTCTCATTCAGTAAGCTTTGTCATTCTACTGACGACAAACAAATTTTGAAGGATAAATACCCACGGTCAATTATTTGTACTTGAAGCAAAATGACATTTCGGAATCTTTATTATTTGAAATTTTTTTTTTTATTTATCTTGTACAAGCTCCCAAAAAGTCTGACCGTTTTACGGAACCCCCATCTAGTGCGGAGTTACTCTCGACTTCTGGATTTGTTGGAACGCTTGAGCTTACCGAATAAGAAGTGAATAAAAGAAAAGTCCGAATTCAAATTTATTCTTTCAAAAATGGTATGCCTAATTAATTTTCAACAGACGTGTAATTCATTTGACGCCTGATGTGAATTTTGGATATTTATAAGACAAAATTAGTTCCTTTCAAACTTTGAACTTATATTTTCTCCGACGCGCATGTAAAGGATTTTACCGAATTCGAACGGTGTCCATAAAAATCTGGGGTGACGCGAAGGTGTTTAATAGCAGGAACACTTTTGCGGTTATATTGCAATATATGTATACAATAAAGGGTCAGGCGATCGGATTATGGTTCAGCGAAGTTGCTCTAGTTCCCTTTATAGCCGAAGCCGTAAACCTCTTGATACATCGTAAAATAAATTTGAACGAATCGTAAACTGAAAAATGATTTGGCCGGTCATGATATCGTTTCAACGGAGGCGAGACACTTTAGCATCGTGCGATAATATGACACAGCTTCTGCGATGAAGCGAACAGACCTGCATACCATACACGCAACACCCTCTCATCCGTAGATGCCTGAATTTATTGGGAAAGTTGCAAAAAGCAAATGAAATTGTTATTACAATGTAATGACGATGTGAATTTAAAGCTTTTCACCTTCGTTGCATTACGTCAAAAGCATTCTCCAGCAATTCTAAATTTCACGGTCCTTTGGGAGTTTTTATGAGCTTCCAAGAGGTACCGCACCATCAAAATTATTCAAACCAGACGCAAAAACTCTCTAAAACCGATTAAATCCAGTACGGATAACTCGCATGAGATTTTCTTGGAATCTCATTAGAAATAGAAACCCCTCTCAAAACCCATAAGAATTTTTGAGATCTCGTAACGTTTTTCATAGTCCCATGGAACCCGTGTAGAAATCTATGATAAAAATGATTAGAACTCTATGGAATATACCGTCATGGTCTTGGTCCATTTGATGATTTTCACAGCAACGATCATGAATTTTTGTAGACGTATTGACTGAAAAAATTGAGTGAACCAATCGAACGGATTTAATGTTAAAATAATCAGAAAATGCAGTTTTTACAGCTACAATTACAGTGAATAATTTTTTGTACCGCATTTTCTTATCATTCCCGCAATACTTAACAATAAGTCGATCACTTCAATTCATTGGAAAAAATTAAAGAGGAGAATTGATGGAGACAGTACATGCCTGCAAAAAAAAAAAAAAAATTAAAAAAGACATAGAAAAGAATTTTTTTTGACAAAAACCAATTACACCTACAGCCTTTTCCAATTCTCCAGTCCAATTGACAATCCGTCAAAATAATACGTTGACATTAGACAAGTTTGGGTCATGTGAGTAAAGTATGGAATGAAATGAAAAGGGGCGTCCATTAGTTTCAGTTCGTCTGTTAAAGTGCCCCGCAGTTACCGCGGACCCCATACCAGGCAGAAAAACTCTATACGGTAAAGGGTGCGGGGTTTGATCTGTGCGAATTCAATAAACAAAAGCGAATGACCGCGTCTTCTTTTGTCAATGCTCTTTTGAAGTTAAAAGGAAATGGCGGATGCCTCGGCCGTGCCCCCTTTCCAAGGAGAAGAGCAGCTCTTTTGAAGTCTCGGAAGTTTTTCCGCTACCCTAGAGTGGTTATATAGGATTGCTCGAGCGTTTGTAACCGTTCCTACACGCGGCAAAGAGACGAACATTCCGGCAATATTTTCACCTCCAAGAGATCTCGACAGATCAACGTCGCGGATGAATCGGACTGTTGGAATGAAACGTTGAAAGATGCGGTAAAACCGTTTCAAAAATCTCTATTAGCGTTATTTGCGTCGACGACGGTAAATACGAATAATAAACTAGAACTGCTTTTACGCAGTAATAAGTGAATCTGAAAAAATGCGAACGCAAGTCAACATAAATCGACAATTTGAAAAAAGACTCTATGATTATAATCTCAAAAATGTATTGAACTCTCGTGTTTTTTACGTAAATTTAATGTTTTTGAACTCATGTTTTTCACCATAGACAAGCCGTTTTCAAGTAAAACCCGCAGTATGTCGGGTTGCCTATCACCAAAAGGAGAAAATATCGGTAAAACAGAACTACCGAATATCGGTAGTGACCATCTCTGTCTGGATTTGGCCAAAAATTTTTTTAGTTGTTTATAACCTATGTCGAAGCGTTCAGTCATTGCGTTCTGGATTCACGTTGAAGTGTAAATACTACGTGACTTGACCAAAGTGATTATGAGTGGATAGGTATGTTTTACCGATATATGTTTCCCTAGGTGGTAGGCAACCCAACATACTACACATAACCAGGGATCGCCCGAAAGAAAACTCCATGACTAGTAATTTGGGGATTGGACAAACAGTACATTTCAAATTTGATGATATGGTGTCACGTACTATTCGAACACTGCTAAGAGTAATTTCTATCCCTTGGTGAGGCTGTTAATTACCGTTCCGT
Source organism: Neodiprion lecontei (assembly GCF_021901455.1). NCBI lineage: Eukaryota > Metazoa > Arthropoda > Insecta > Hymenoptera > Diprionidae > Neodiprion > Neodiprion lecontei. The sequence continues at coordinate 6,296,830 of NC_060266.1, forward strand.
TCGCGGTGACCACCATCGGATATTTGTTGAACGATTTATTCCCCATACAGGCAATTCATACTTAAGAGCCCGATGCACGAACCACCGGAGTGTAATAAATGCCAGAGAATAACCAGCGTCCTGCACCCCCGAGCAAAATGGGGCTGAGAAATTGCACCCTCGCTTCAAGTACTCCATTCCATACCCGCAAGGCCGAGCCATGCTTCATTTAGGCGAACTTAATTGGTTGGGCAGCAACCGCTCCTTGGCTGCAGCAGCCTCTGGTTCATCTTAGCTGGTCCTGATTCCGGAAGTGAGAACTAAGTGTGAAGTACAACCCACGGGAAAGCGTGTGCTTCGTTGCTTTCTCTCTCTCTCGAGTAATTCAGTTTATGTCAGCAGCTCATTACACTTTACTTTTATGTCCATCATTACTCTGAATACCTACCTACCTACCTAACCCAAGTTCTCTCGCCCTACGCGGACTCGGTGATGGAAAAATTAGGTGCAGAGGCGCAAATCGAGGGGCTTCGGTACTTTTACCCTCGAGAAAACTGAAACACTTTTCTTTAATTTCAGTTTCACCTTCTTCCCCTTGCATCTTGGTTATTTTTGTTTTTTCTGTTCTTCCTTCTCTTACATTCGTCAGCTCTTTATCCCCAATTCTTTCGGAACTGTTTTCAGCCGACGATGAGATTGTTTAATGTCGACTACGGTACTCGGTTTTAAGATTTATTCTCTCAGATTCCACAGGTCGTTACTACATTCTTGCATCATAATGACTTATATATGTACATTACTTTTCGCGAAAATACAGGCCAACGTTATTTTCACCGAATTCCGGACTGTCTGTCTGTCAGATTTTACAATATAATTGCCATTCCAACAATTCACAGCCAAGCTAATAATTCCCGATTTTTTCACACCGTCACATTGCAACTGAATTCACGCTCTTTGCATAAAATGCTAAAGTTGCATACGTTAATCACTGTAAGAAAGTCACGTTTATTTAAAACGACAAACAATTATCCTTACAAAATACAAGGTTCTTTGATACAATTATAGGTACATCGTATAATTGTCCCAGAAAAATTATTCCGCTTCTCGGCTATTGCACTGAGGAATTTCTAAAGTTTGAAGAAAAGTTTGTCTCAGGGGGAAAATTATGGCCGTTTACTCGAGCAGCACTGCATTGCTGTATTCGGAGTGTAATGTACACAGCTGCCTCTATAACAGTAAGCTCAAAGTTTCAAGGGTCAAAATCGACTCTGCATACTCGGTATGGCAGCAGCAGACCGTTGTATGCATAACGTTAAAGTGCCCGTCGCCGTAGGTAACTATTGCTGGCTATTAGCTGCCTGATCTACACGCCCGTTTACTCCGGATAAAGATTCGATTGCCACCATTTCTGAAGACGAACTTCGAGGCAAATGTTAGTTAACACAAATGCCGTGTGGAGCTCGTATTATTTAACTGCAGTTGCAGCTGTAACTTCCTAAATGATTTATACCGTCCAAACGAACATCGATGAGGTTTTTTTCATTTCACTTTCTAAATAGATTTGACCTGCTGTAACACTGAAAAAAATCGACAGATAAAAATATCGATAACAAACATCTAATTGTGGTGAAATATCTAATACTCAGTGTATCGAACTCATTAATTTTTCGCATCGAGCCGAAATTAAAATTTAAACAGTACTTGTCAAATATTCTCACGAGAATGATTAACGAGGTTGCATTTACAGTAAATTTGAATTGAAGTCAAGTTTTTCGAGTCTGTTTAAACTTTGCATAGGTGATTTTCATGATCTCCAAGGATAGAGAATATCTTATTCGTACATAGGCAGATGTTTTCAAAGTTCCGAATCATCGTGTTGGAAAATTATATTTGATTAAAAACATAAATAATCATAGATCTTCACGAAAATTATCTAAAAAAACAATGAAATGTGAAGCTGTTACATTTTTACAGTTATTCCATCAATCGTTTACAGATTTTAAATGAAATTTTTTTGTAAAGCTGTACAAAAAAAAATATTCAACGAATTTGAGAAAATTTATTGAGGATTCCGACTAAACTCAATGTAAGCTTCTCATTTGGAATATGATCTAAAAACAGATACGATTTAAAATTGAGGGGTAATAATTTTAAAACGAAAGAACACTTAATTATCCATTCATGTCACGAATTATTTATGATAATCAATCTTACACTGAGATTCTTCTGTCAATCGCCAAAAGTACTATATTGACTTGAACTCATTTCTATCTAATTTTTTGTTTTCAACCCATTCAGCGATCTCATTTGTCAATGTGAGAGCAAGTGAATCTGATTTTAAAAAACGTATCAACCCTCTAATCTGATCATCCTGCTGATCCATCCATACGTATTGAACGGAGCTATTCAAATACATAAATATCGTATTCCAGACCGTTTTTAACACGTATTCTGTAGAATCAGCCGATATAATATCCAACAGCTGGGGTTTTCACCAAGCGATTAAACCTAACCTCAGAACGTGAATATCGCAGGCTAGTACGAAAATTCAAATCTAAATCAACTTTGATATTTTTTATGAACATTTTTATCGAGTTGCGCAAATGTAAATCATACTAGCTACGAACGATCGATGCTTCAAATTCCTTTCGCTTGGGTAGGTGGGTAGGTACTTATTCTTTCGAATCGTAAATTCTTGATGAAATGAGGTTTTGCTATAGAGGGAAAAATTGACTCTGCACAAGTTAGACTGTTATGAGAGTTAAAAAATAAATTACGTCAAACAATGGTCATACAATAGAAAATTCTGTAAAATAGAAACACCATTTTTTTTCTCGTAGGTGCGTACGAATAGTTCAAGGTTCTCTAATCATCCGGTAAGAAGTGTAATCTTTGATTTTTATTTTCATGCCACGTGATAAAATATTTGTATAGCTTGTTCGTCGTCTCAAATATGCGATGTTTTAATCAGTTTCGTTTATAAGTTGACTTGGACATCACACTTTCTGTTACTTTATAACTATGACAACTATTGTATAAAGTACATTGAAAAGAGAAAAACGAAAAGGTGAAATTTTAAATTTGTACTGAACGACCTGGATAATTCTAACTGTTTCAACAACTGACACAACAATTTGATCTATTCGAATAGCGCTAAAAATTCAAATTGGTTTCGATTCGAGCACTATTCTGGAACCCGTCTACTTTCTTGCATATCAATTAACGTAGATCATTCCTCTCTGTTCTATCCTCAAATTTGAATGACGAGAAACTAGAATTTTTGTTGAAACGGATAAAATTCAGAAATCAGTTGAGATAGTCAAGGTTAATTTTATGAATTACCTGCATTCCAGTATTCCTTGTGTACAGTGGATTTAACGAGGAAGGAAGAAGAAAAAAAATAAATAAAAATTGCACGAAATAAAGAATAGGCTGGGATATATCCGCGACGATTATATAAGGTAAAATCAGCTGCCGAGGTATAAAAAAAGAAAAAAAAAGAAAAAAAAGTTGAAACTGGCGTAAACTCAGCCAGTGGTGGGGGTTTATCATAACCGTACCTTCCATAATAACAAAAAGGGTGGGCCATGGCGAGTTGGGCAACCACGCCTTCCCGGATGATTGCAAATTTATACTTTACCGTGGGTAATACGAGGAGATGAATTTCGGCGAAGCCGCGAGCGAAAGCAAGAGAGAAAATCGCGGGGGAGAGAGAAATCGGCAGAGCTTTCGCGAATCCCGTACACCCGATGGAACACGAGAAGAGAACGGAAAAGAGGAAGAAGAGGAAAAAACCGAAAAAACGTAAAAAGAGAAAACAAAGGGAAGAAAAAAAAAAATGGAAAAAAACACACACAAGAAAAAAATAAAAAAAAAAAAAAAAGGAAAAAAGAACGAGGCAGAAATGTATAGGTATAATATAGTGCATTCGTCTAGCTTAGCCCCTTATCTTGCGACGCTACCGTGGTCTTCTGGGGGGAGGGAGGAGGGGGAGGGGCGAGAGGATCGCAAGAGGTGGATAAAAGAAGCGTAAAAGGAAGCAACCAGCCAGCGAGCAGAGGAGCAGCAAGAGAGGAAGGAGAATGGCGGAAAAGAGAAGGCGGGAGGGGGAGGGGGATGGAAGGGAAGGTTATCACGCAATTTTATTCCCCTCCGCGCGTGGAGAAAAATGAGTCTTGAATTGCCGAGTGAAACGGAAGCCGGGCCCCGGGAAAACTCGAGGTAACCTATAGGTACGTAGCCCAACTTTTCTTCTTCTCCCATGTTCGCCGTGCTATGGCGGTTATCGACGAGGAAGAAACACCCTTCAGCACACCCTTTTTTCCACACCCCCTTCTGCCTTTGCCGTTGACGCAGGTAATTAACTCGGGATCTTTGCGCGGGACGCGCGTTCTCCTTTTGTTTGTGAAAAATTGGTGCAGAGTTCGAAACGGTTCCGCCTCTTTTTTAACTCCGCAGCGTTGGGGTTGAATCTAACTTGACGCATTTTACTACCCGCGAACACTTTTGGTCGCGCCCCTGATTCAATCGAAGACTCGGAAATTAGAGACAACCCAAAGCCTGGATTTTGCGCCTACTTGATGCCGACACTCGTCGTTCGCGTCGATAATTCAATTTCTACTAATAAACGGAGCTCTCTGCTACGGACAGCTGCATTTACTCGTAGGTATCGGTCAAAATTGGGTTAGCTCTACATCGACGACGAGTTTCGGTTGTACTCGGCAAGTGTCCGAATTCCGATCCTCTGTACGCTAATTTTATCCGATTATTAAACTGCAGTCGTAATCACTATTCCGAACAGCGACGTTCGCTCTGTTTCAGATTAGCTGCACAATTTTTTTTTTTTTTTTGATCGGTTTTACTATTCGTTACAATTTAGACATGTATAAAGACAGGCAGGTATCAAATATTCGTAGAAATATTCATCGATTAGAGTGTTATCTTTGCTGTTGTCGCACGCCTGTTCGAGTCAATTTTGTTTTTCAAGATTCTTTGAAAATCCATGTGTTCAAGAACGATTTCATGTGAATTTTCTTGAATACTGCACACTGTTTTTATAGAAATAGGAGTAATTTTGCAATGTATCTCAGGTATACTAAGAAAACATGCCAAGAATATTATATTCCGTAATATTACTCTCCTAGTACGTACTAGCTATATCAATTTCTTTGTGATCGAAACAATTCATCGTGTACGAGATCAAAGGATAAAAATGAAATTTTTTCTCCTGAACCGCCCAACGTTTTATAAGAAATTTTCCGAAGATTATGGATAATGTTTGTATCTCACAGAAATGTGCTGTAGTCAAAATAAATATATTTTTGCTGATATTAATGAACCTTATGAATTGAGAAATCATAGAATCAATTAATTCCACATCGCCACTTCTATGTGATTCGTATCTTCGACGACATTACGTTTCAGTCGATAAAGACGGAATCGTTAGCATTTTTTTAGTGTAACCTAAAATGCGAAAAAAACTGTGTTTCAAATGATATCAACGAACTTTACAGATCGAAAAATTGTAGAATAAATTAATTTCACGTCACCGTTTCACAGTGATTCCAATGTTCGAAGACATCACGTCTCGGCCAGTAAAGACGGACTCTGTACAGCATCGTTTTAGAGAAAATCGTCATACTATAGTCAAAATGAGTGACATTCCCGTAACTCAAAATACGAAAAAGCGGTTTTGTTCTTGATTTCAAATAACTTCATAAACCAAACAACGATTGCATCGATTAATTTTACGTCACCGTTTCACGGTGATTCGAATATTCGAAGACGTCACGTCTCGGTCGATAAAGACGGACTATACAACATCCTTTTAGAGGAAACCTTTTTTTTTTATTTCCTCAGAGTCCGGGCAACGTGAAAGCGGAATCAAATAGCCGGGACACGTGTTTTTGCGCTGCCGTAAACACTCAGCCTGGCCGTTCGAGAGAAAACCACTGCCCAGGTTACTCGCATGGTTTCAGCGACGCGCTCGCGCGAGTCGAATTCAAGTGGGTTCGTATAGCGCGGGTAGTAAAGCCTCGCCTCGCGGCCGTGGTAATTCTATGTTCGGGTCCTGGTCGTGAAATTTTCCTTTTCCTTTTCCTTCTTCTTCCTTTTCCCGTCTCTTTCTCCACCCCTGCTTTTTCACCATACATGTTGCACGTGGCGATATTCAACCCTGAAACGGCGCACTTCCGTCTTCAATCATAAAGGGTACTAAACCGGGGCTAACATACAATAACTTCCACGATTTTAACCGAACGGCATTTCCGTCCCGATTCCCATTCTTCGATAAAACGAAATGGGATATTTTCTACGGACTTTTACCGAATGTCTGTATATGACGCTGTTTATTCTGGTATACATATTTCTATGAATCTTTGATATTATCGGTCGGTTTTATCCGTATGTTAGTTTGCTACCATTTATGAAGTTTATATTCTCACCGCTCTGAGTTATTTAGAAGATCATTTTATACGAGATTCTTTTTTCAAAAATAGTTCGTCTCATCTTTTATCCCATTCATTCTTACAGAGATAACCCGCGGCAAGTTCATCTCTTATTTTTACCGACATAATTCAGCTGTTTGTCTTTATTTATTTATTTTACTTTTTTTCAATTCATAAAAGAAAAGATTGAACTACTCTTAATGAAACATATTGCGGGCAGCGTGATGTGGACTCAAGACTCTGACGCAACTCTACGTGGAAAAACGTCTTTCTGCGGAAAAAAATTCGTCACTATCTTCCAGCACTGAGAAGAAATATTGTGTACATGAAAACTTATTTTCTGCGCGTTACGGAAAAACTGTTTATTTGTTCGCTCTAAATCGCACTTTTTCTCACCGAGTCTTTCGTTATTACGAAATAAAAAAAAAAAACGTTGACCCGTATTGTCTAACCGATCACACCAAATATTGTATTGCTTCAACGGAATATTATTTCCATCGACATATTTCATTTGATAACTACAAAGAAAAATTTTTCCGAACCAACAAATTCTTTTTTCTCAGTGTATTGGAAGTTTCCATTATTCGTCGTTATTTTTTTTTTATTATCTAGATTAAATTGAGTATAAAATAATCTTTCACAGATGCAATTTGACGAGAAATTATCTTTCATCTTATCTATATGATTTTGAAGATAAAGAACAATATCTCGTCATCTCGTACGATAACGCTGAGTTAGTTGTTATTCAAAATCTCGGCAAAGCGAACATCGTCGAATGCTGAAATTTCTGAAACTCATTCATTGGCAAATTGTTGAGCAATTCATACAAGGTTGCGGGGATTAGAGTCTATGGTGCAAAACGGATTCGTTTCGGTTCAGCGCTACGTGTAAATGTATGCGTGTGTACATATTATACTTGCACTAGAATTTGCGCACCGTGTGCAGCTTAATTACGTTGCCTTAATCCCTGACTGTACACTGCGAGCATCGTTCTCCAGGTTCCAGCGATCGTTTTAAACGGAGAGTGCAGCGCTTCGCGCCAACTTACGAGGCAAAAAGCAACATCATTTCGATCCGGACCTGCCTGACCGTGCTGCTCTGTACGATAAAACTCGTATCGTTGCACAGTTCTGTTTTTAAACCCTGTTTATATACCGAAGGAGCGAAGGTCTTTTATGTTGACCAGTGAATTTGTGATGACGTCGGAGGTTCGAGCTGAAATTAGCCAACATCCGGAGCTTTTACCTTTTTCGATCCTTTTCCGTTTTTATTTTTCTTCTTTTATTGTTTTTTTTTTTTTTTTCTGCTCACTGCTTCAAGGTTCGACGAAAGTTTCGTACAATGTTGTGCGAAAGACAGACGGCTCCGGAGAATTGGATTCTCTAGAAATTCGTAACTTGTTTGACGTTTTGACAATTTTGAATCTTGTTGCATTTGAAATTCATCAAATATTTGACGTTTGTAAATATATGAGGTCTCAGAGGGAGAAGTTTCTTGCGCGAGACGGAAACGCTACGAGCTTGATTCTGTTCTTGTCAATATTTGACTCATACTCCCGAATAACGTTCGCAATTTAGATTATATGTTGCGAAAATCTCAACCGTGTGTATCACCCGTATCTTGGCATGTGAGATTTTATCCTACTTGTTATGTGTTGTCTTTTTTTTTTTTTTTTGTGAAATGCGATCGATATTCAACCAATTGACAATAATTGAAACAACGAATAAAATTGCGATAGTATTTCTTCGGTATAATTCGGACAATTGAATAATCATACCGTGCAATATTGTTTATATTTAACTTTACAGCGGAACACTGAAAATGATTGCATTTGTTATTGGTTAAGAGAAAATTCTTGTAAAATGGGCATCGTTACAATAACGGTTCGAATATTGTTCAAATTTTATAGACAAAGTGAAACAAGTAACTGTTCAGAGTACATATTATAGCTGTCAAGACCACATTTTTTGGTTATCGTAACGTTAAAATTTCTTAGTTAAGTTGACTATATATTTTCATTTAGAAAAGAGCATAACATCAATTTATTCTTTACAAGAAAACATAGCACCAATGATCATAATCAAAAGGTATAGTAATCGGAACTACAAATTTTTCCCAATGAACAACGTAGAAAAGCAATATTTGGAATTACTAAATAACTCACCTAAAATGAAGTTGTGGCGTTGATGAAATAACCGCCGTTGGTCAACGCAGCACCAAATTTCTGTTGAAATCACCCTTCGAAATGTAATATTAGCATTCCTGTTCAACCGAGTAAATTGTGGTCGAATACCTGCTCAAAGTAATATCAGTAACTGACTCACGTCATGTCAACCGGTATTCCAAAACGTCATCACCATTTTATTTGCACAATAAACTCAGCTCCATTGGAATGCTAAGCTTGGCTTTTCTCGACAGCGGATTTAAGACTAGTATTAAAGCATGAAGAATATGAAACTCCAGCAGATATCGACACCTAAAGTACTGGAAAGTTCGTATCTTTGGGAATGAATGGTGGTTGAAAGTAAATACAGGTACTGTATGATTTCTCTAAAAAGATTTGTCGTTAGCTGAACTAATTAATTGATTGGGTTGCATGTCAAAACGAGCATAAGATGCCATTTCAACAATTCATTTCAGTACTGATCATAAATTTTATTTTAATTCAATGTACACTGGAATAAAAATTTCATGAACTGGTATGGATTGTGTAGTTTGGTACCAATATAACACTATCAACTCTGATATTAGATTTTGGAACGAACCACAAGATTCTTGTATTAGTGTAAAAGTTATGAAAGGATCATCGTTATTCCTGGCCACGAAATAAGTCCAAATTTTTTCTCACACATTTTTAAAAAGTGTATTAGGTAATCAATTTCAGCGAGATAAAATTCCTGATGCAAAAATGTGAAATTCTTGCTTTCAAGAATTTTTTGTTTAACATAACACGTGATGAACAATTTCTTTTCTTGACTTTCGACGTCTACTTTCGGTTGACCCGATTTTTAAGGACTTGAAGCTCTTCTCAAAATCAATACATCGCACGATTTCGAAGGTGATTAACCACTTTAAATATCAAAACACGAATAACCTGCATAGCTTCACCCTCTAATCAACAACTTAATATCATCAAGCACCACCGCGAGTGTGGAGGGAGCTGCTCTCTCATTTTCCGTGCCTCCGTCCAAGGCTGTAAATATCTTGTATCTCGTAGCTGGAAGCACGGCTACGTTTTACGCTCGGAATTCATTCGCGTCTAGACCAAGCTACCACCCAAGGGAATTTGCGGCACATATAATGACTTTAACGCTTAACGTTACACCCCACAGCCAGCTGAAGCTGAACTGCGTTAGTTCCTAATCGTCTCGCCGATTGAGCATCGTTAGAGTTCTTTGATTGAATTGAAATCACGAGTGATAGATACTGTGGTATCAATGTGTAGGCACACGTTTTTGAAGATTGAGTTGTTTTCAAGGATGGAGTCAAATTTTGGTTCAATGGTATCGCATAACTTCTTTCCATATCTGTGAGAAAAACTTTGGTACGTCAATCTAACATTACACCTGATGTCAGTATAACACTATCCGATGACGATCTAATACTTTATAAGGTCGTGTTAATTTGAAACGATTAACCAACACCATCTGATGATAAATTGTCAAAAAAAAAAAATCATCTCATTGTGTAGTCCACATCAGCTAATCTGATACCACATTCCTTACACTTTAGGTTACAATGACAATGACTGATGATTGGTGAATCTTGATCGATTCGAAATATTGGAATAGATTTTGGTATAACACTCAGCGATATTTATTGACGTATTTTTAGTCGGAGTCTTGTGTTACTGCAGAACAATTTAGAATTCAATACATTTACTGGGTCATGCACAGTCTCTAGTTTCTCAGTTTAGATCAGCTCCTCTGTATTTTAGTCAATTAAATACTAAAATACCGTAACATGCCGGATCGAGAGTCAGAGTGAGAATTGAATTCAGTAGATCTACAGAGTTGAGCAATCCGTGCATACGTTCCCAACTTCATTGCTTGACAGTACCAGATCTATACTTTGATCATCTTGACATACGTGACAAAAGTGACTGATTTTCACTTAATTTCTTAAGACATGATCGAAGAACAGTTCGATTGACATAAACAATTATAATTTGAAACCAATCATATTCTGCTATTAACACTGTCTCGTTTGTTTCTTATCCTTCTGGTTAACTCAGTTCAACCGTATCACCAGTCTTCTATCTCCTCTGGATATAGCTGTGTCGGCACAAAATTCGTACGTCAAGGAATCGGTATCATAGCATGCAACGCAGTTGACAAGATTTTAATTTGAAACTGATAAATAAAAAATAAAAAAAAATGCCTGTGTTGATGAGGGATATTTTGTTCCCATGCAACGTTATCGTCGAAGTTTCAGCGGCGGGTTTATAATAGAAAATTAAATTTCTCCCACAATCGATTCACCGACATTTACGCTTTGACGAAAATTGATATTAGAGCTACCTTTACCATAAATACAACGATTGACTTCACACGCTACGTATCAGGTGAACAATTAATGGTGAAACCTGTGAGAGGTCGAATTACTAATGACGTAGAAAAAAATTGAAACAAATAACTTGCTTTGATGACTTCAACTAGCATTGAGTATATTCAAGTAACTTGTCATCAGGTACGTTAGATACCACTCGTACATCACAGAGAAGAACCTATTATTGCATCCCTGAGGTTGGAGAGTTGGAGTCAAATTGGATATTGCGTCGCAAAACCCTCGGTAGGTTTAAAGGATAATTTACAGCCGCACACACACATCTGGTTTCTTCCAACTTTAGCTAGGTTCTTAAGTTTCTCATCCTTCCTGCTATTCTCAACCTTTCAAGTACCTAGCTCCATTTTTTCCCACCACGTCCGCATCCTGCAAATTTATGACCTTTGTTCTGGCTTTCCTCTACCTTCCTCCACAATCTTACCTCTCCAAAGCTTTCTTTCAATTTCAAAAGTTAGTTGTCCACGCACTCTTCATCAGAGCAGACGTGTTCACTCCGCGAGTCGTTTTCTACCATATTTCGATCCACTCGTGTAACAACGTAACAATCCGAACATTATATAAAAAAAATCAATGCTTGATAAATATATTCGTTATCAATTTCAATCACTATCAACGCATATATTTCGAACCCAAACACCTGTAATTCTTTAATTAGCATTATACACGGAGAGCAATTTTTAGTTCCAGTTACCGCTCAGTTCTTAACTATTTTCATTTCTTACCACAATCGAAAAATATACTTCTAGATAGAAAATGAAAATTAGTTTTCTAGCTGTTACCGGAAAGTCTAGTATCCGTTACTATTCTTTCTCAATACGATCACTGTTACTATATTTTCTTGCAACTGTTGCGAAAATTTAACGCTTGTGCGAGAATAAATTGACGTTAAAGCCTTATTCAACTAAAAAAGTAGAGTAAACCTCACAAACTGATTTTGCGTTGCAATTATCGAAAAAAGGATCGACAATAGCGCAAAGTGGTTACGCGTACCTCGTTTTTCGTAATTCCAACAATATTCAAACAGTCTTTTTTAACGATACCTGTTTTACTGAATTTTTCCAGTTACTATGACAAACGAAATTTGTCTCAGAATAGGAGTTCACGTGACATCCGACGCAACAAAGGAGTAAACGTGAACATTGAGCCAGGTGTATGTTTAAAGTAGAGAGATGTATGATTTGCGATATCACTTTATCACATGCCTGCAGAGAGGTAATGATCGACCTTCGCAAGTACCTGCCTGACAGCTTTTACACATTTACAACGTTTTCACCTCACGTATGTAGTTGTGTTGGAATACATCGTAAGGGCTACTTCAAGGCACAACATCAGGTGTGAGAATATTTGTTCGTGAGTTCGTATACGTTGTGTAAACATAAAGAGCGGTCACGAATGCAAACAAAACCGGCTAGCCGGTAACGGCGGAACGATAACTAACCGAAAAAGTCTACAAGACCTTCCGATTGTCAGCAAACAGGCCAATTAAACTAAAATAAATATTTGTCAATCAATTCGTAAAGTGTAATTTGGCTAGGATTGATATTCCAACGAGTCACGTCATTATGGTCTCGGTTTATGTTTATTGAATGAAGTGCCGATGAATAGATTATTATGACATATGAACGTTAAAAACACTGGTGTTTTTTACTACTACTTCCATAATAGTTCGGCATCGTGAATTAATAACCAAATCTAAATTGTGTATCTAAACTATCTAGATTGTCAGTAATGTTGTTGATGTCTAATGTAATTAAAATGAAGCTTTTATCTGTATTACAATGCAGTGTTCAGGACTTTTTGAAAGCTTAGAACGCGTCATTCGAAATTCTGTTCTATTCCGTTGAGTGAAATTCGGAATATGAACAAAGTACAGCGTTAAATCCAACGGTTCGAGGATAGCTTTCATCGCATTTAGCGAGTGTCGAGTCAGGTTATTGGAAAAAATCTTTATCAGACTTTGGTCACTATTTGGTTTCGTTGAAAGGCGAGGTCTTAAGGAAACTTTGAGACAACAACTACGTAGAAAAAAAAACGATGGCTTGAGGTATTAGAGGGGCGAAGAGGAGGAGAGAGGAGAGGAGAGGCAGCTTGTTGGTGTGAAGAAAAAGTTAAGTTGTATGCTCGGCACGCCGACACAATGCTACTCTTCTAGTCTTATCTTCAGGTTCGCTGTGTGCTTGGTTCGCGGCTTTTCGAATCTAGTTTGTTGTTTCGTCGTCGCGGCAGAACTTTAGCTGCAACTAATACCGACCAACTTCGTTCACCTGCAACTTCGAGAAGACGGCTCGACAAACCAACCACGAATTTTCTTTATCTTTGCTTGTTTTATCACCTGAACGAGATGGCTTACCGGTTACTGAAACTCACTCGTGCTCAGTGCGCTAATTTTAAACAATGCGATTCGTTGCGGACGACAATTTTCGGGAGTGTTTTTCACTGTGAAGATAATTTGCGCTCGTCAACATATCGGGACAATCTTTTGAAACTTTAAAATCAACCGCGCATGCGCGAATCTTATCAGCTGTTCGTGCAGGCTGGCCATCCCGAGTTTCAGTCTGTCAAACTTTTTATGGCGGCGATGTAGTTGATACGAATTTTCGAGGTTAGAATATCAAATAATTGAGGTAGCGACTCGGAAAGGTTTGGGAAGCATTTGTTATTAGGTCGGAAAGTTGATTCTTCAAAGAACTGTCGGAATTTAATGCTTGTGCTCTTTGAAAATTCAAACGTACACATTTTGTGTAAGTTGGCCTGCCTGCATTGCGTACAAGAATATCGCTGCGGGAAGATTTCGCCGACCAATGAGATTGCATTATTTGGCGCATGCGCGGTTGATTTTCAAGTATTAAGAGATTGTCCCGGTATGAATTAGTGTTATTTCACCTCTCACGATTATCTTTCTTCATATCAAGCTGAATTTTTGTTCTAATGTCCAATTAAATTTTGGCGGGACGAATCGTGTCTAGAACTTCTAACCCTTGTTTGATACCCTGGCGTAAAAACGACTCCATGCCTTGCCTTCGTTAATTTAAAGTACCTGAGTGTAAAAAAATGGGATCTGTGACGCCATCTGGCATTTTATTATTTTTTTACATAACCTATATACAGTTCGAAAAGGTAACTTTTTTAGATGTTCCGAAAAAAAATTTCAAGCACAAATATTTCACACATCAGATTTTGTAACCATTTTGACCCCAGTATGTCAAGTATGTGATTCTACAGAAGTGTGTCAAACAAGGATTGTCAAACTAGGAAAATATATTGAGTAAAAGGTATCATCAAAACGTACCTACTGTTGATTTTTCATAAAATAAATTCACCCGCCAAATTGGTTCGAGGAAATGAGGTCGTATCCTTCCGGCAAAAATATTCCTGCATCCCTCCGAATTTTCATTCAAGATATGATTCGAAGTACTCTGCAGTCAGACTATCGTACGGGTTGGTTAGTTGGTTTTCCGCGCTCTGAAGGAGGGCTTGAAAAATAAACGAATCTTGAGGTTCACCTTAAGAATTCTACCGGCGATGCCGGATTACCGTGCAGTAAGATGAGAATATTTGATTCCTCATTTCACTGCGGAATGTAAAGCATCTGAAAGGTAACCATGCTGTAACGACTTAGAATCAGACACACGGTAATGAGCACGGACGGTTTTTGAGCGAAGACATAAGTCTGACGATGAAAGATTTTTATCAACTCTATACACCGAGAGAAGTTCTTAGTAGTGGTGGTTACTCGGTCCTCGATCATATTAACTCGCTGTTTCTTACTTTTTTTTTTTTTTCGAAACCATAACCGAGAAATATACATAATTCTCGGTGAAAAATGAAAACTGATTTTCTATGTGTAACCAGAGAATATAACATTGAAAAATATCGTCGCTTTGTAAAGTTGCACATGCAACTCATTTTCTTACAATTCAAACAATACTTTAAATCATTACTGTAACTATGAGTGCCTGTACCTTACTGTAATTTTCTAGTAACTGTAACATGTGTTTCAGAGACAGTAGTAGCCTAATGTTTTTTTTTTTTGTCTTCCTTCGTTTCGTATTTTGTGGAAGTACTTAAAGGAGAGCCTGATAATTACGCGCCGAGTGAAAAACAAAAAAAAAAAAAAAAATACGAACCACTTTTTTCGGGAGTTAGTAATTATAGACCCTAAAATAAACGAAGTAAGTAACAAACGGTGCAGTCAGTGTCAGGAACATTGCCCTGCGAGGACTAGAGCGGAGAGGAACCATCAATCAACCGAAAAAGAGGTGCTTAAGAATGGCGTTGAAAACAGTACATCCATCTTCATTGATGCTCAGGTCTCAGGCACTGACAAAACAAACGGATTTCTTTGCCTCCCGAGTGTATTTCCCGTTCAACAACCGATCAGGACTCTCGTCGGAATTTTCAAAACCACGTATCGTCTTTGGAAAACATATAATGATAATAATAATAACAATAAGAGTTAGAATAATAATAACAGATTAATTCGAAGCTTTCCTGATACGTTTCCAATATTACCTTCATGTTTTATATTGACGTTACGACGAAATTAATTGTGGAAAACAAATGAATATTTATATTTTACTGGTTCATCTTATTTTTCATTTGGGATTCTCTTCTCTAGTCAATGGTAAATTCTATGATAGGCTAGTAAATAATTGGAAATTGTTTTTATTATGAGAATAGCCACGAAATGTGAATTTTGTTTCTTTAAATTTTTTTTCAACATTTATTGTTCGTGTAGTTGGTGGTTTTTTTCTTCGGTCCTTTTTTCAACTTACAATTTTCCAAAGTGATTGAGTAATCTTTGCACAAAACAATTGTATAATATTTTTCCCAATCAATTTCCCACTGAATTGTATAGAATGAAAATATTGATTTCATTATTGGTTAGATCAGCAATCAACTTATGAGAAATTTGAAAAACTGCTGAAGATTTCGCAATCTCGTAATCATCGTAATATCAACACGTTTCATCATTACGGGAAATTTAAAGTAGCATAATCACAACTAAAACGGCCAGGATAAATTGTATAATTAAGTTGAAAGATCGTTTTACTAATTCCTATCGCCAGAAATCAAAAGTCGTACAGACTGATGAGTTTTTTTTCTTCATTTTTTTTTAAATTTATGTCAGAACTGAACAAAATTTCAACATGACAATATATTGAGCCCTGAAAACAAAAAACAAAAAAAAAATGACTGAAAAATAATTATTGATCAGGTAAAAAAATTATTAAGAAATTACCGGTTTGCCTGCCCACTTTGATTTTGATTTAAATATTTTTGCTTTTGGTCACAGGATTGACTGTAATTTTTTTCACTATTTTCAAAAATGTCGCAATCACCGTCAAAATGTCATCGTCTAAGGAGTTTTGGAAGCATGGGAAAAAATCTGTAAAAAATTCGGGATGATTTTTAGTGCTGGGAAAACAATATAAAAAGTTGCAGTCCAAATTCAAAAGGGTGAGACCCTGTACTTTAAAAAAATTCGTTGTGGACTTCCATAGAATTAATTATTTTTTGATGTCAATCTAACACTATCCGACTTTCGATTTCTGAATTCACCAAAAAAATTGTTCCATGGTATCCCACACCGGCCACTTTTGGTCAATTTCAACACCACCAATTTTTTACAGTGACAGTCGAAGTCACGTGGAATGCACCATATACACCTTTGATACCAAAGCCAATTAATGACACCGCAAGGCCAAGAATTCCGGCATTCTCGCCTCCCGGTTATATAATACGACATCATTTTTATCGGGTAAGGAACTCTCGGCGCGCACTCGATTATCGCGTCACATTGATGGGAGGTGGAAAGTGGATGGGGTTCTCTGCGCGGATCGGGTGACTCCGGTATCAATAACATCGGGTCTGCGGACGTGACGTCGATTGGTGAACTGTATATTCCTCGGTGGCAGAGCTTTCCAACTTTTATATTCAGCGAGTCGAACGATTTTCCACTTCCATTTGACTATCGATGCATGACCGCGTGTCACGTATGCATCTTCAATTCCGACCTCTCTTCCTCGATGTTACGTATAAAAAAAATTGAAAATAGTCAAGTACAGCATAGTTACTAAGATCAGAAATTTTTCGTAGGTTTGTAACGCAAAAATTTACCAAGCTACGATGCGATAAACATCAGCTTGCTATTTATCCATTTTTTATGGTGTCTTTCTTTCCACCGATTGATTTTTGATCTTGAAATCGCGGCTGATGATGGAGATGGTTGATATCGAGTATGAAGTTTTCAAATTTGAGATTTAAGAATCGTTTGGATTTAGGTAATACAAACGTGCAAGAAATTATTGGGACTGGATGAAACTTGTTAGCTGGAGATTTTTTACTACGCTCATTACGTTTCTTAAGTCAAACTTGCGAAATTCAAAGCAATTCACTCAAAAACTCGGTCACTCTGAATTTATGGATCTTAATTTCAGATTCGTTATCAGCGACCCAAGAAGCCTCCAGATGTTTTGACAAAACGACACAACTCCTTTTATTTTCGTCAGTCATATCGGATTTGCTACTTGGAATTTTCAACTTTTGAGTTGAGGTTCCAAGTCAGCTACTTCAAAATTTCCCGATTTTCAAACTTCGAGTCGATCAATGAGTTGAGGAATAATTTAAACCCCGAAATGGTGAATAAACTGCAGCTTTTCTGAATCGCATAAATTCGTGAATATAGGGGTAGAAGAAACTTCACTTGCACTTTACTATATCAATTCATTTTCTATTCACCCTGTTCAATATGCCTATTGCTTATAGTGTACTTGAATTTTGCTGTTGAAGATGCGCGCGTCTGCTGGATAATAATGATTCACTTTATCGATTTTCGCTCATATTTATGTGCCCATCTATTGATTGTGACCTACGCGACACTCGCAGATTATTGTTTTCTTTTTCCATCTCGATGCAATAAAACTTCCATTAGCCCGTAAAAGATTGTTTATTACTCACGCAGAGACAGCAGCTTCTGTCGCACGTTCTGATGACACTTAAGAAAGAACCTGTATACCTATAAACAAAATCTGTGACGCGATTTTATCAATAGATATAATTGAAGGATTATCGTTGAAAAAAAGTAACTAGTGGTAAAGAAGAAAAATGGTCTCGTAGTGAAGGAGTCAGACTTGAAACCGAAATTTTCAGAGTGAACATGAAACTAGGAAAATAGATCAGAGTCATCGATCATCGTCTCATTTAATCGATGACGTTGTTCTGCTCAGAATATACAATCTCCTTGCGGAAAACCATAATTTCGTTCAGTTTGTAACAGTAATAAGTTGACAGATAGGAAAAGATCGATGAATGTTGAAATACGTGGAGTATATTGTTTGGAGAAGGTGAATTTAAGACCCTCGTGTAACTGCAAGACATGAAATTCAGATATTATTGCAATCAGGTTCTATAATGCATTGGATTGGATATAAGTCACGAAACGAATTGTTTGGATCTTAATTTTCTCATCGGTGTTTGAAGTTTTTTTCTTGTACTTAGAATTAACCAAGTTTTTATTGTTTTTGGGAATTCTTTTCATGCCAAGCATCCTGAAATATGGATAAAGGCGAGCCCATGCTTGATACGATACTGGTGATAAATGTTTCATCGTATGCGGCCTCAAAGTGTTCAAATATTGCCGGGTGCATAAGTGACTATAAAATGTTTGATTTCGTTCCATCAACCGACACTCTGACGACAGGAAAATGAAAACTTTGACGATCGTCAACGCACATTTATAGTGATGTATAACGCACGTTCAGTACGACCACTCCGAATCCTTCTACCATGAAATATTTATGATCGATGTCGTAACAACGTACTCGATTTTTTACACATTCCCTCGTATGCTTCGGTTGTATGAGAAAGAAACTTCTAGAAATCACGAAAATACCGTTTTATTCCGAAATAGCTATCGCTTGGGGGTCTGATCCCAGAATCCAAAGGATCATAAAACATAATCCTAACGAGATTCTTGAGCAATTGATTAAAAGGCGACGCGATTAACGTATTCGAAGAAAAGAAAATTCCCCTGGATTCGTTTCAATTAGGTTTATACTTCAATACGGTCAAACACGTGATTCGTAAGTTTCACCGTATTTAACAATTTTTTTTTTTTTACTTTCACCGGACGATCGATAAGCCCAACGGATTATTCCAATGAAGGCAGTATCTTTGAAATTTAAAATTCAAGTTTCCGGACACACGTTGGCCTAACGTATACTATCCCTCATGGTTTATTTATACTTCGTGACCTACGTAAGATACTAATATAATAGCAGGAATGTAGTTCAGGACGATAATAAACATGTGGCTTCCCTTAATCAATGTACCTCCACTATAGTTCCTGTCATATTGTAGCAAAATTTCAATTCATACGTATTGTGTTATTTCAAACATATATCTTCCAAAGCGATACACTAGTTTATTGTTAGTTCATACTTTAGGACCTAAAATATGAGTTTCATTGAATAGTTCCACTAACTGAAAAGTTTGTTTTATGCTAAGAAAAAACGTTCCGTTGCAGTAATGGTAGACACTTACCAAAACTGATTATCCATTTATATCATTTTTCGAAGTGAGCCGCATTTTTTTGATGGGTTGTAGTGCCAGTTAGTTGACACAGTGATATTCAAACACAATAATGCGATATTGACATTAATAGCTCATGTTTTTGGTGCACCTACGTGTTAACAGACTCATAGCAAAATTGTAAAAAGTTTCTTCAGCATGAGCGCCTGATTTTTGGCAAGATTTCAACCCGAACCTAACGTATTTGGATGGATGAAACAACCAAGTCCTCCTATAGGCTGTATATCCATAAAAGCATCTATTACGATCTTTAAGGTACCAAAGTGCTACCAAGTAGGGATCTTGGGTAACCCTCGGTAAGAGGTTAATATAGAAGATCAAGTACCATTTTTTTTTTTTTAACATCATTACACTACTGCCTAAACGTATAATTTTCAAATCATCACAAATCCCAGATAATTGTACCATTTGGCACTTGTTCAGCTGATCGTAACGTGGTCGAATCCATTCCAATAAATTGTCACTAACGATAAATCGTGATGACTTGACCCGTTTGGAAGAGAACGATAAAGAGAACTCTTGGCAACGTGATAAAAGTAAAGCGTACCGTGTAGACCGAGGAAATTGAAATGTACCGTCCATAAGAAATGGTTGTGTATCGGAGTCCGGCAGTCCGGTAATCCGGCGTCTGATGTTGTGCAGTGGACGCTGCACCTGGAGGCAGAGCATAGTAATTTCTCGCTAGTCGCACCTGCAGATCGGCATTATGTGTTCGGTACATGGACGTGGACCATAGCCGGGGCTTCGACACGTGTGCTAATAAAAATAACAGGGTAGAGAACGTTTCTGGAACAACTGCTGAGTGAACAATGTCTCCGTGTGTATCGACTACGTTGTGAGTCCGCCTTCAGGTATTGCCTCTGAGAAATTGCTGCACTGAACTGCGTCGCGATTTCTCTCCCGTGAAATTTCAACTGCATCGAACTACAGCCAGGAGGCAAACGCTGCTGTGTATTTCCTTCTCAGACCAATTTCCAGCTACGGTACATTTCTCTCCAATGATTAGGACGGGTGCAATTTCGTGACGTTACATCATCCCGGGATTCTCAGATACGCGTTCAGACATCCGCTAAGCTGCAGTGCGAACTTGAAACAAAATGGACGTCGATTGATCAGGATACGTGCAGTTTCTGCAATTTTTGGATGCTTGTATCCTAGGGTGATCCTTATTTTGGGATTGGAAAACTTTTTGTTGGGACGCACGTTGCAGGTCTGTTTCAGATCAATAAAAAAAAAAAAAATCTGTGTACAGTTTTAAGCCTCTACGTCAACTGGAATACGTGCACCTAAGCTTCGAAAGTTTTAGATGTGAAATACATGTATTTTTTATAACAAGTTGTTTCGTTTTGTATGACATACGTCTAAATTAAGGGACTGATCCGAAACTTGTCACAGCTTTTGCTTATGATGATAGGAAGAAACTCTGAAACTTTCAAAATTTCATCCTAATTTTATGATGTATTTCTCTTTATATATAAGCTTCATAACATACATTTTTATTAGTCTTTATATGCAAGGGAACATTGATCGTAAAATTTTGAATTTTTTATGGATTCTTCCTGACATTTTAAGCAACAACTCTGCCAAGTTTCAAATCGGTTTCTCAATTTATACCAAAGACAGACGAAACTGAATAACTGTTTATAAAAACTAAATGTATTTTACATTTAAAACTTTTGGAGCTTAGCAGCACGTGTTCCAGTTGACCTAGAGCATTAAGTCTTCATACAGAGTTTCTTTATTTGTTCAACCCCCAAATAAGGACCACCCTGATGTATTTATGTGGCAAAACAAAGTCGGTTATTTAGGTACCCATTTCGGGTGTATATTCATTACGTCCGATTGACTCGAAATTTGGTAGTAGGAGAGTTTTGACCACGCTTATTGCGAATCTGAGTTCAATATTCGGCAATTCACAATGGCGGGCTTAACATGGCTGACAACAAAGCAAGACATCGTTTTATTTAGATGAAATTTGGTACCCTGAGATTTCTAAGGTTCATGATTACAAATTCGACAATGAAGGAAAAAATTGAGAAATTTGAAAAAGTTGAGTCTTTGAATCAGCTATTAGCAATGAATTGATACTTGGACACGTGATCAGAAGGTCTTTAAAATTCCCAGGGGTTTCTCGTATTTTTGACCTTTACATTTCAACTGTCTTTTGAAATTGCCAACTTGTTAGGAGTGATTAGAATTTGTGAAATTTTGCCTCGATTGCCAAAAAATGATATTATCGTACGAGCTTACATACCGCTTGCCCCAACACTCCCCAACCTCTTGAACAGTAACTGCTAGTCTTGCGTATAATTCGCTCATGTATAACGAAAAATTATTGTTAGCGACTCCCGCCTTTAATGCATTTTATTATAAATGAATACTGTCAGCCAATCTCGTATAATATGCCTGACAAATTTAATGGGGCAACCTGTCGACGGATAAAAAACCGAGGATGGTAAGTGAGACAAGAAGGAGGCGTAAAGCAAGACAGGGTGGTTATTGTGTCTCAGTTACTCGTCGTGCTTTCTGCCGAATAATGATTCAATTACGAGTATGACATGAAAAATAATTGCAAACAATAAACTGCAAGCATTGCCTCACGTTTTTTTAATACTGCGGCAAGGGAGTCAATTTCTTCAACAGCGTCTCTTTTTATTTTCTTTCTTTCTTCTTTTTCCCAAACCATCCAAACATGTATCGATGTATTTGAAAAACAACCGACGCATATTTTACACAAAACTATACGTTTGATTTTTATTTACCCGCCGGTTGACAGGCAGAGCAAATTTTTTTTTTTTTCTTTACCGTACTTCTGTGATCCCCGATTATTTTCCGGTTCCGGTTACAGTAACCTAGCTTTATGTCAGCCCACTTATCAGCGGGATCGAACGGATGCAGAAATGTTTCAATAGCCGTCAGTTCCAGCACAGCACTGTCTGCTGCTGCTGTTGTGCAGTGAGATGAAGCAGTGCTTTGGTATTGGTAGCCGGAGAATTCCCCCCCCCCCCCCCGGGGCAAACAGGAATCGATATTCATATTTATCGCAGCTCGGGTACATAACGGAGGTAAAAAAAGATAATCGAAAGTCGTTGCCAGAGAGAAGCAATCTTGTCGGATAACGTTGCCGGCAGCATGTTTTATACGTACTGTATAACTCGGAAAATCATCTCAAAGTTCTTATACATATCATTTCGGTCGTATTAGTTATTTAGCTGCATGTTGCTTTTCCGTGCGTTTATTGATTTTCAAGAATTTTTTAACACGTTTTTTAACGGTCATCACAAAACGTGGTTAAATCATCTTGGTTTCAATTTTTTTACAACAAGCTTTTTTTGTATCTACACGTTGACAAATTATTAATATTTCTTTTGTTTTTTTTTATCGGTCAAAACTTGAAACGTGCGTATCGAAACATTGTTTACCACGATACGACCGAGGAAAAATTCAGGCATAGAGAATTTTTGATAAATCTTTTGCTTCACGAAACGTTATTATTTTAGTTATAATACTATTTTGCGGGTAACTTAATTTTCTGAAGAGTTATGTGTGAACTGGTTTACTTTATTTTTGACGTCTGTGTAAGCAAAAAAAAAAAAAATAAACCAACTGTTGGTAAAAGTTTAGTCTCGGAACTAGTTCAATGAATCACTAGCACCAGCTCGTAACTGAAAATTTTTTAATTAGCTCGTCCTCGTTTGAGTAGCTGATCATGTTTTTATCAAACAGAAGACGTGATTAAAAGTTAAACCAGAGTACGAAGTATTTACACCTTGTTCATCTTCAATATACAAATATAATTAATTATGCCATTAAGCAAAATCAATCAAGGCAGATGACAAAATTGCATGCCTTCGGCATTCGTGAATTTTATGTGAATTCAGAAATACGTTTTCATTAAAACATTACTTGAGAAAGATGAAATAAGTCAATTATTCCTGGATGCATATCATGTTTCAAATAATCACCGTCCGCACAACGGGTCGAACAAAGGAACTGATTTCACAAATATGCCCGGTAAGTATTCACGAAAATTATTCTCATCTCGATATTATATTTTAAATAATATCGAATACAGTGTGAATAAAAATTGAACGTAGAAACTCAATATTTCAAACAGATGGAAAAACATTAGTTAATGTTGATATCCACGGAAGAGAGTGTTCGAAGTTGTAGGATTTCTTGAATGCAATACAGATTACAGAAATTCTCACTATTCCTAGAGATAATACGATTTACCAAACAAAACAAATGAAGGGTGAAAATAATATGGAAAGATTTTTGCTGTACACCGAGAAAAATTTTATTTGTTATAATAACTAGAAAAAAACAGTAAAACAGATGTTAAAATAAACTGTTCGAATATTGTTGGAATTACGAAAAATGAGGTACGCTTAACCATTTTGCGCTATCGTCGATCCTTTTTTGGTTATTGCAACGCAAAATCAGTTTGTTCGGTTTACTCTACTTTTTTAGTTAAACAAGTAACTTTAACGTCAATTTGTTCTTGCACAAGCATTAAAATATAGCAACAGTGATCGTAATGAGAAAGAATAGTAACGGATACTAGACTTTCCGGTAACAACTAGAAAACTAATTTTCATTTTTTACTTGGAACTACATTTTTCGATTGCGATAAAAAAAGAAAATAGTTAAGGACTGAGCGGTAACCGGAACTAAAAATTTCTCTCAGTGTACGTCTGATTTCCTGGTAAGTATTTATTCCTACCTGCGACCGTATCTTCACTATTCGCTATCTATTGACATTTTTCTCCGAGGTATTCTCCCGGCGTAACGGTGATCCGGGCATCGGCTCACTTATCAGCGGTGCCAAATGGATGTAGAAATGTTTCAATAGTCATTAGCTCCGGGGTATATAGCGGTACTTGGAGCATCGCGGTTGGCGGTGTACTTCACAGCTAGGTGTTATCGCGGCGTGCAGGGCGGGTCCATCGCTTAACTTTTATCGGCTCGTCCCCCGAGCCAATATAGCGGTTAATCTCGTGCGATAAATTATCGCGGACCGCAGCCATTACTACTTAATCGGATTCGAATAGTTTGCTTTAATTGAATCAGCGTCAAGCATTGCACATTATATACCATGCACCGTGGTCAGATCAAGACGCTTGTCTAGTCTTCGTATCCTATGATTTTTCATTCATCATCTCAACCCTTTGAAGCATACATTTTTCTCTGCAGTCAAATTTCGTGAAACTGGGTATAAAAAGGGCCTCAAGGTCGCGAGTTTCAAAAATGGGGTCAGATGTGAGAAATTTAAAAAATTCAAAGTGGGTGATCTGATGTGGTGGACTAAAAATGTAGAAGTGATCGAAACGACTCGACAATTCACACTCAGGGGTTTTTTGAGTCACCGAGTACAAAGGGATCCGCCATTTATAATTTAAAAATTCTGACATTGGATTCGTTTTCAGCGACCCCAAAAACACCAGATTGCCGAGTTCTACTTTTACGGTCCCCATAATCTTTCTGCAATTACATTTATTCTCTAAAAACAAGCATTTACCAAGCTTTGATAATAGTCGGAAAAAGTTGCATTTGACTCGATTGGTAAGGACTGACTGAAGCATTCTCTTAAAGACACGTGACAATCCGATTTTATCGACTAAGATGACTTAACCTCATTTTTCGTCGTCATTACTGAACTAACGAATAGTTTTTGATCAAATTTTCGGGACAAAATTGCTTCTTGATTGCAGAATTAGGAATAATCATTGGTACTCTGTAAACTCCCCGAAAAATGTATCGTTTTCTACCATGTGATACTATTTCCCAATTCTCGAATTTTCGAGGCAATGAACTCCATGATCCAGAGGCTTTCCACCGTTGTGAAAATGAGTAGAAGTAAAAGCTTCCGACCGACTATTCTCATATGATATTCAGTCCCTGAAAGCAGAGCTACAATTCATAGTAATTTTGCGATGTCTTTTTTTTTTCATAATTATCCTGGTATTGATGATTCGTTGAATTTACACGATGGAAAGGCAACGTCCCGCAGAAATTTGAAGAAATATCATTCACTGGTTTGCAAGTGATGACGAAAAATAAGAGTCAGCCCACTCGGTCGATAAAAAAGAACTATCACATGGTCCTGAGTGATTACGAAGAGTAAAAATCTGTCGACTCGATCGATAAAACTAACTATCGCATCCCCTTGATTGCCGCCGGTATTGATCCGAAATTCGTTTTCTCCCTCGGCGTCGCGTTCATCGGGGAGATGCTCGAGGAAGATTTTGTTTTCAGGATTGACGAAAATTAAGCCCCACGCTTGACGGCGCAGACCGACACCTCGGCAAAGTTCAAATTTGAACGAGCCACGTCGGTGAAGGGTTGAAACGCGCTCAGGCGTTCCTCGACTTTGTCGTCATTTCAGGATCGGCGAAGGCTTCCCCAACCTTTTCACTTCGGGTCTCGTTATTCCGCGTGCAGGATCGCACGAGAGCTTTTTCACCCCTCATCTCGGTCAACGCTCAAAGATTTCGTTTAGGGTGTTGGTGTTTCATACACAGCATTTCATCCCGCGATACGCACATGTATGCATACACGTACCTACAAAATTCCACACCTCGTTTCGCCGGCACGTTTACCTTGTTAAAATTTTTGCTCCATTTACGAACCAGCTAGCTCGCCTAGACGGAATCTGATTCGCGCGAATTGGATAATTTCTGAATCAGGCTCTCAAAATTAAAACCATAGGTCTCAGTCAGCATAAAAAACATGGAAAATTATTAACTATTTGACGATTTGCTTCTTTGTCAAGCCTCTGGATCAGCTTGATGCGGGCTTTTTTCATGTTGCCAAACTTTATTTCTTTCGTAACTCTTAACCACGGTATATTAATACGTAATGTCAAAGCTCTGAAGTATAGATCGATAAATTTTATGATAATTTACTGACTAACTATTGTTACCAATTTCACAATGTACTTAATATAAAAGAAAAATGACAAGTATATAATACACTTCTTTCAATGCCATGACGATTTTATTCTAAATGGAATTTAGTAGCAAATTATTAACAAAATAAAGCAGAGAAATGCGGTTTATGACAACTTTAGTTCAAAGTTGCGTATGGTTTAATCAGTTTACAAATTTTTGTGCTCGCATTCTCTTTAGTTTGTACGAAACGTGAGTTAAAAAAAACGAATATTTCACCAAAAACCATGCTCCGTTATTCACAAATTCCCATATGCTTTCAACGAACTACGAAACAAGTTATCGATGCTGCAGTAAAACTTGTGAAAAACAACGTTCAATTGCTTTCATTTCACTGAAAATATTCGCAATAAAAGCAGATGTCGTTACGCGTATCATAGCAATTTCATTCCCCTAGAATTTTCGCTCTGTTTTATCACATTCAAAGAAACAGACAGCTGAATAAACGTTATTACGTCGATAGTTGTCCAAAGACCAGCCGTTTCTGATGGCTGATGGACATATTACTGAGTTGAAAATTTCTAGTTTATCGTGCTCTCCAGTGACAGAACAATTACGATGAATTATGATGAAACATGGCGTCTTTATTGTTCACGTTATTTCTTGTTACTTGTAGGGGAGACGGATCGTCGTTGTCACATATTCTAGTTGTCACGAGGCTTTTATCTCCGCTGCTAGATATCGGAAAAAGCCGTGCTATAGATTGAAGTTGTAATTCACCGTTTGAAACAAATGAATGTTGTTAACTAGAATATCGTATCATACGCGGGCTCGTAGTGATTGAAAAAGTGAAATTGGACCTAATAAGTAATTATTTTTCAACTTCCAAATATATTGTTTTTCCATTTTCTTGGCTGCATTGCAATATTTCGCAATAAGATAATCGGAAAGGCGTTTCTTGTCGCTCTCATTTGATACATGTATATGTTTTTGATATTTGAATACCATTTTTAAACAAAATCGCGGATTCAGGAAAGTTTTCACTTGTAACAATAATTTCCCGACAACTTGCCCCATTTCGACTTTTCCGTGGTTTTATCAGTCCGCGTCAAGTTTTTCGAAATTTTTGGAGTCTTGGTTGAATTTTTCATCGTTTTTGGGGTTTTCGGAGTCCAAGTCGACTGTTTCGTGGTTTCCAGGAAAAATTAAACTGGAGAAAAGAATCGTTGCTCAAAAATATACATCGAACCTTCGAGTTTCTCACATCAAAACAAAAACAAGAAAACAAAGGTGTGAAAAAAGAATTATTGATCATTTTTCATCAGTTCTCGTCATTTAACCACATAGGACACTCCGCCATGTATTTTGAAAATTTGAAAAACCCTATTCAGACTTGCTTTTTTAACAACCACGAATTTTTTATAGGTGCACGAAAGGTGCATCTACAGTGCCTGTATCCGAATTGAATGAAAGTTTTCCTCATAAAAATTCTGAAAATCAGAGAATAAGAGTGTGACAAGTAGCCCTAGTCTCCCCTATACCTTGTAAAGAAAAAGACGCGTGGATTTTTGATCCTCTATGAAAAAAAAACTTTAAGATTATCAGATCTTCAACTACAAGCCTTAAAGAACTTGCCTAAATTTTTTCAGAATTTTTGTACCGCTTCAGGTGGCTAAAATAAAGACAAGACGCGAAAGATGTTTTCGCCATGTTTCACTTTAAAGATTCTGCAACATATGCGTATCATAGTTTCAGCCTGGCCTTCTGCTTACATACACGTAATATTACATAATTTCCAGAAATCGGTTTTCAATTCGTTTTTCAGTGGTTCAATTCTGCGTTGGTTCGTCAAGTTTTGAGACTCAGCCACGTGTCGCCGGCAGGCAGCGATTCCATATTTCAATGTTATCACTCGCGCCAAGAGTTACGGGTGGGGTTTGGGTTTGCCGGGTCCCGGGCGCAAATAATTACGTCTATACACAGGCTCTTCATACGAAAGCCGTAGCGCTTCCCCGGGAACCATGGCTGCGTAAAATTAATGTCATCTAACTTTGGAATCACTGCTCTCGTTGCGGTGGCGTCGGGCTCGTCAATCTAGGATATCAAAGAAAATTTATCAAAGCGACAGAATTTCGTTGGTTGCGTTAGTGACATCTTTCTACATGTACATACACACACGCACACTATGCAAACAAATTCTCGAGCCTTATTTCTTGCCTTATAATGCTGACCCGCCCACATCCAATCAGTCAAATACACATATTATGTACTTAGAACATCCGAATAAAACGAGACTGATTGTGAAATTTGTGCCGTAACTTTGCTCGTCGCAAATGAAGCGCGTACACCTCATCCATGGAAGTCGATACCTCTCGCAAGCTTTCATTTTAACACTTGCTCTGACTTCCTTCCCCCGTGACATTTCAATTTGTAAGTTGGAATTACGTAGGCTCGTTTGTAGTTAAACCCAAATTCATTAGTTCATGTAACTTCACCGGCCTCGTAGATTTGGAACAGCAATTTGCTTGTGGGAACGACGTTTGAGCTTCCCTCCATCTGGCGGAGGATTCCGAAGTTAGACGCTGCAGCTGCACAAAGACTTCCGTCATTCCTGCGCCGTTGAAAATTTGTGCTATTAAGTTTTTCTCTGCTCATTTGTGAGATAATTTTAGTTCGTACCTTCCATGGCACTTTAGAGAAAGTTTCCAAGTTTTCTAATTTCTGTCAACACTTTTAAAATCGGATCAGCAGTTTCTTGAATCAGGTATAACAGACTTATAAGCGCTCTCTCTTTATATTCTCAATGTATCTTCACGAATGACGTATAATAACCGTGTGATAAAAGTACCGATGCTCACGTAAAGTGCTTCGATATAATTGTGTCTCTTCAACTGTACTTTTGTACAACAATTCTAGTGGCAAATACTCGACCATAGTAATGGACTGTTCTTTTTTTTTAAGGAAGTTTACAAAACAATCTCATCGTACGTTGAGTATATCTTTTACGACTGAATGAATTCGCGGAGAACAATTGTGAACGCCAAGATAGACTCTAACTTTCGTCCCAACTCAGACTGTAAATCATACTAGACCTCCTAAAATGATGGTAATCATTTAATCATTAACGAGAAAGACCTCCAGTTCATTTCTAAGTTTAAAATATCCAAACGACATGATATCCGGTGATTTGGTATTCAAAAGTTGAATCAATTATTTGGCCTATTGTGAATGAGGAGAAATAATCGCCACACTAAAAAGTCCGATTCGATTGCACTGACAATGTAGCCTATTGAACGCTTGGGAATAAAAATAATAATGAATGTAAAGCTCCCCGGATAACTTTGTTCATTGCCCAATATCGAACAAAGACTTTGAAACGCGTAATCATTTCACTTAATAAAATTATATCCCAGCATAAAAACGTTGGCTTTCTTTGTCATAAGCTTATCGGCATTGTACGAATATCAAAGACCGTAAACTACGTATTTCAGTATCCAAGAAATAAAAATATGGTAATAATTGCAAGTTGAGTCTGACAACCCGGTGTGAAAATCAACAGTCAGTTTATTTTCACATCAAATTACCTAAAGTATCAAAACGGAATGTATTGAGGTAGTTCATCAAATGAGAAAAAGAGTCGTCAGCCCAGTATCTATAAATTTGTCCTACAGATATCAGATTTCACTTTGACATGATCGCACTGAGCAAGGAACAATGTCGGAAATAACTAAAGTTCAGCTGAAAGTTTTGAAATTACCTGGCATAAAATGGAGTTTGACTTTTTATAACTGTTGATACAACGTTGAGCTTCCATAACCGTACTATTATGGGTGCGTTATAGGTTTTACTGCTTTCCGCGTTGGCTTTTGGTCATTCGGTTTAAAAGTCTGAACCATTACGATCAGAAAAGCCATGTACGTAGTAACAACGACTATTTTTCAAGATACGATCAAACTTTTGCAGAACCATGTTACGTACATGTACCTATATCGGAAAGTTCGTACCAAGTCGACCAACGTCGAGCTCCTCACCTGTTTCCATTTTTCTGTTAATTTTTCAGTAAGCTTCTTACGACAAAGTAGACGCTTTACATATTTTCAGGTCATTAATGACAAGCAAATACGAATAGCAACGAGTCATTATGACTATGATGAAAATCAATTGGAAAACGTACATCGGAAGTTGGAAAAACGAAATAAGAGGACACGATGAGTTGTGTCTCAAAAGACATCAGGACGAATTTACAGTCACGAATCGACGTCAAATCAGGAAGCTGTCAGCGAACTCGTTCTTCCGACTCACAATCCAGATATTGAAAAGAGAAGGAGTCTCCCATCCATCGCTTGTTTGTCGAGGGTTCCGTACCCTCTTACTGTCAGAGCTTTGTGGGGCGTCAATGTCGGTGGAAATGAAGGGTAAATTGGCGTCGCGTGTCAGAGACAGGATCGTGGGGGGCAAAGTAAGCTGTCAAAAGTCGGAAGCAGAAGATACTGCTGGTTTAATTCGAAGGCCTGGGTAACCCGGCTGGCTGGAATGAGTCCAAGAAAGATCAAAAAGAGCTACATACAGTTTCGACAGCACTCGAAGTCGTGAGATTTGGAAACTGCCACCGAGTGCACTTCACGTCGGAACAGTTTTCTCTCGCTCCATCTCCGAATCCACTTCAGCCGGGATCGTTTTCTTGGTGGAAAATTTAGGGGGTCAAAGACCAAAGTGTGACGAACGAACGCCAGATGATTTTGAGCTTGTGAGCTTCGCGAAAACTTAGCTCGCCAAGAAGAAGAGAGTCTACAGTCTGCGAGATCCTCTGAACTGAATTTTCCGCGAATGGAAAGTTGTGAACTCGGCTATTGTATAACGCATACGTTTATGCTTTGTGCTGTTATAACTGGCTCACGTCATATCCACACACCTATAATACACTCGCAAAATTGAGTATATAGACTGTGAGCGAGAGGCCGGAAGAAGAGAGTGCGGAATGGGCTCGGTTCCGCAGTATGAATTGCAAATTGGCACAAAGTTGCCCGAGCTTGGAGCTTCCTATTTCTGTTAGCTCCCATGATTTTATTGTTGAACTTTTAAATTAAACGAAAACTCGGTACAAGAGGACATACAGACGTAGAATACACCTTACCTTAACCTTACCTTACCTACTTCAAGAAAGTCTCTTCTTACCAGTTTAGGTACTGCTTTCGGACAATGAGTAATATCGTAAAATACGAGGCTCCAATAATTTGATTTGACTGGTTCTTGCAAGGAAAGTAACCCAGATGTACCTCACAAAATTTCTTCATTCTGTAAAAACCACCCTTCAGTTCGCCATTAACAAAAAAGGATAGATTTCCAGAATATAAAGTACTCCGCGGATACTATCGTCTAATTATGATAAATAATTCCTGATCGATTTTATTAAACAATGTTTTCTCCTCATCCAGAAATTCTGAAATTTTTTTTTTTTTTTTCAAACGACTATCGGACGTTAACATCAGGGGTGGTTTTTAGCCTTAAAATGGGCAAACTTTCTCTTCAAAATTAATACGTGTTGATCGTTTCTTGATGTTCTCTAACATATCACAGAATGAAAGAAATCAGTGAGGTAGGTACACTTGGTATACTTTTGCTTTTGGTGAACGGTTTACTCATGAACAGTCTGCAGGATGCGAAATTTGACATCGGTGGATTAAAATTTGAGATTTCGAAACAATATTTATTCTTTTACTTATTTTAATTTTCTTATTTTCCATAGTTACGGTCAGAATCATTGATCAGAAAATAAGCCCGACGTTCATGAACCTCAATATCGTGACTAATTAATGCTCGATACGCGGGCTTTGAATTCCGATGAAAAACTGTGGCAGGTCAGTTCAATTAACCGTTCCAAATTTTCGCAGAATATGCGAAACATTCATGATAATCGTTGCATCGGAATTTGTTGCAGGGCGAATAAGCCAAAAAAATGTTGCAATCAACATCGCTATCATGAATTCCCGACGCTACAGAGGTTCTAAAAAAAGCGACCATGTCTCGCCTAATCCAGCATCACGCAATATTTGAACGAAATGCAATTTAAAATTAATCTGAAAGGTCGTCAATTCTCATCTACCAATCGAATATATCCGTGTTACGTAAGTTAAGCAAATCCAAGGTATTGCACTTTCGAGTAAGACATGCTATAAATCTTTTCTCGCTTTGCAGCCGCGCCGCGAGACGCGCTTTAAAAATGGGAAACGGGCAATGCGATTGTTCCTGCAATAATCAGAGTTTTGAATACACATAGATTTCAGTACAAGCTATTTTCATCAACTCTGCTAAATATTTTAGAATTTTGGCATATTTACATACCTTGTTAACTGAGATTTTATTTATTCTTGAAAACTATTTAAGGTTGCCTCTGATAAACATGAGATGGTGTAACTTTTGGAATTAATGAACATATATTTCTCAGTTGACGAAATAAGGTTCGAGTTCTTTGATTCTGTTTTTAATTCAAACCGAGCAATCGCTCTACTCGATCTGTGTGCGAGAAGAACAAGATTATCCTCGTATAGCCTGATTTATGTTGAAATTAAAATCCGCAAGTTATCCGTATAGTTAGAAAAAAAAACCGACATGAACGCTTTTTAATCAATTACCTGAAACAGAACCATGACTAAAATTTCAAAGTTTTTATCTGCAACCATTTCCAACCTATATCTAAATATGAGTATAAAAATGACAAACGATATTGCATTCTCGACTATTTGTCGGAATAATTTGTGTGAGAAAAATATCGAAATTGAAACTGTGAAAAAATTGCACCTCATGTTTTTGTCGTCGGAATAGCGACGTCATCTTTCATCGTGAACGATGCGACCACGGTTGAAAAAACTTGAGTTAGGAACCCTCTACAAATTTTTATCGGAGTTGAGAATATCTTCGAAAAGTCGCTTGGTGCCAAGATGCGGAATTTGTTCGTTTCTGTTCGGTCTTCGATGCAGGCTGCAAAGGAATTAGGAAACGCCGTTGTCGATCCGAAGAAGAAGAGGAAAAAGGATAAGAATAAGAGAACCAGATTCGGCACTGACAGATGTGAGCGTATTACGCAGCTGCCTCCGTAAGGAGATAGGAAACATATAACAGTAGCAGCCGGGGTGGAGGGAAGAAGAGATGGGGGATGAAAGGCGATGAAGCGTTGCTCGTGGATGCGACAGAGAGCCGGAGAAAGCATCCACGATCTGGAATTAAGGAACGGGAAAACGAGAGGCGTACCCTCCCAGAGATACCAGGCATCGTATCAAAACTCGAGCCACGTATTCACCAAATGTTCTGAGGTAATTTTCTTGCGGTTTAGGTTTAAGGAAATATTCCTGAATTTCTTTACTGGGAACCCGCGCGGGGTGTGGAAAGAGCGGGGAAGAGAAAGAGTGACTGAGTGAGTCGGATAAAGATTCCTGAAAGAGGTAATAGAGGGGCTAAGTGAAGGAGAAAGCATTGAATATTCAAAACACCAACGAAATGCGTGTATTATGCTTTTTTTTTTTATGGCACTCGCACGATTCCAGATGTGAAAAGCAATCGCATTTGCATCGAAATAGAATTCGAGTGTTTGAGGAAACTTTCAATTTTTGAGAAACACCAATTGAATACCGAAGAAAATTTATCATTTGATTTATTAAAAAAAAAAAAAGAAAAAAGAAATACAGTCGATAAAGCGGTAGGTCTGTATTACCGATATTCTTTCCCCTCAATGGTAGGCAATCCAACATACTGTGGTGTTTTCTCGGAAATTTTGATCGTCGAATACTCTCGTCTTATTTGAAATAACACTTGCAATTTTTATAACGTACGAAAAAGTCGAGCAGATTAAAGATGAACTTCTCCATTTTCACCTTCAATCATATGTGGTGGGATGAATTCATCCTGCAAACTCTTGCCTCAAAAATGTTTTCGAGTAGAAAAAAGTACCATTTCCCTTCACTAGTTTGCAGGATTTTGAAAGTAGCATCTCGGTGACAAAACAACACGAATCATGAAACAAGATGGTGCCACGTATGAATTGATGTATGGTTGAACCATAAACATTGCGAGCCATGAAAAGCTCTTACAAAAGGCCGCACACAGTATACGCATAAGCTATTTGACTGCAGTACTTTGCGTTATGCACTCGTAACGGATAGAAATTGCCTACTGAAATTTTCCAAGTAACGTCAGTTTATGAGGAGAATTCAGCCGCGCTTGATGAGCTTAAAATCGCTGAGTTGTAACTGAACTTCATTGAGGAGAAACAAGTGAATTCTGTCTATTCTTGACCTGTTTAACTGTAATTCATTTTTCAAATTTTATATTTCAAACAAAAATGTGTTTCTGTGTGCAGAATGAAAATGAGGTTTGTAGATGCAATCATAAAATGTAGTATATTATTATGTCACTATTAGCGATACGTACCTCTAATATTTTTTTACAACTATTGCGGCAATTTGATGTTGGTGCAACAATAAATTGGAGCTACAAGGCCTGCGTTATCTGATTTTTTTTTTTTTAATGATCAGACAGATGTAAAATTGGTATGGTCAGAAACTGTAGTCTTGAAAATGATAATTATTCGCGCTGAATGGTCACTTGTAGCATATCATTTTTTTGCTATTCCAACAGCTTTCGAAATTTTACGAACGAATATCAACGTTTTACAAATACTCGATTTTTTATAACTATCTCTTCATGAGATAGTAAAAAAACATTGTTTTTCCGCAAACCAGCCTTCTTAAACGGACTAATTCCGCTATCGTCGCAGTAACGAGGCTAGAGTTAATGCATGATCAGTTTGAGTCCAAAAAGAGACCATTTGGGAAAAGTGGGAATGCATTCGCCACGTGATTACCATCGTAAAGAATCGAGAACGAACCGATTCAGCCGAACCTAATGACCAAAGGCTGGCACAAATCCGGCGGTGAAAAAACATTGGGGAGCCCTTAGGCCAAGGTGTTCCATTCCGGAATAATGCTCGCCTATTTCACGAGGCGGCTTAGCGCTCAGGTGAATGTCTACGCAAACGTATGGCATTAGAACCGAGTAGCGCAGAGCAGGCTAAAACGGAGGTTTGGAAGGGGCGACAAGTGTGTGCTTTGTACCATGTGTGACATGAAACAGTGGTGTTTCTCAAACATTCACAGTGCCATGCCATTCATGTGTGCTGGCGAAGCTCGCAGTGCTCAACACTCGGATCGTTGGACAATGACAAACAAAACCGTGGCGATAACCGACTGATATAAATGCTTCGAGAGGATAACTCGGGAGGTCTGTTTTACCGATATTTGTTTCCCTCAGAGGTAGGCAATCCGATATACTGCGGTGCTTTCTCGGAAACACCGTCTGTATGCATTATATGCTGTGCTTAACACCCGGATCGTTGGACGATGACAAACAAAACCGTGGCAACAACCGACTGAGGTAAACGCTTCAATTACGATTTGAGGACCACCTGCGTTATTATTAATGGAAATGCAATGCTGCACCGATCGATACATTAACTGGAAGCGAAAGTACGCTGATATTGAGGTATAAAATGGTTTTTTTTTCACTTCGCTCTGCAGCTTGCATGTAATTTGGAATTTTTATATTCATAATCTTTCATCTAATCACTTTCTGAGGTAAATTTTACGTCAGGAAAAATTTGGCTGCAGAAAAGGTTGAATACTTGAATCTCTGCATCGCTACTTCATAATATTCGGTATTAAAACTGTATCGTTTTTTACAAAAATAAACAATGATTGCTCTATTCCGAAATGAATTTTAATGATACGTCTCGTGAAGTATTATCGTTGTACGATGCGTATTTTTTCATTAAGTAAACAATCGTTCAGTACTGTTACAGTCGTTAAATTAGTGTCGTCAATTCAAAACAGGTTTTTTTTTTTTTTAATCTAGACAAATTATGGGAGTGAATTTTTACATCCTAATCTCAGACAATCTTGACGGTATTGAATTATCTAGTCTAGGTGTAATTTACAAATCGAACACGATATGTAATCATCATTAAAATTCAGGCCAGTTTCATACTTTGGTTCCTTTTTCCGTACTTGATACTTGTGAAAATCAAGGTTGTCGGAATAATTACACGAAGGTGAAGTGACACACCTGAGATTGGCAGATGATACGTTGCAGTCATCAGTGTCTGGTGCAGACGCGCGGTAAGATAGATTGTATTCGTATGATTGATAGTTTGGTTCAATTTATGCTTCGTATCCACGAATGACAAACTGTCGAATATCACAAATTGCGCATCTGGTTCAAATCTTCCTCAGAAATGCTGATCGGGTTTAATTTCCATTGATTGTTCGTGAAATCAAGTCGACAACCCGACTTGCATTATGTACAGTAAAACTCCGAGGATTTGAATCCAGGAAAATTTGAATTCTTTGTATTTGAAAGGTTTCATTTGGTCCAAGTTGAAATGCGTTCACGTGATAGTTTGTATTATAATATCAAAAATACTTGATACTTCCGAATGATGACGATTTAAATTATTTCTTCGATTAGCCTGAACTTTGAAACATTTTTTCTGAGCTTTTCCGAAATTATCAGAATGTTTTAAATTGCGTAATTGTGTTCCGAAATGTGCGACAGATTCGAGCCTTTAATTCTTGTAAGTTAATTTATCTGACTATGGGTAGAATTTTGTTGAATTTCAAAACTGCTTTGATCCCCGTTTGTCTTTGAACTTCATTTTGTTGAACTCTCTCGGTTGCTCGGTGGTTTTGCGTCTACTATATCTAGAACTACGTCAGAGTTCTCTTACATCTTCCCCGTTACGCCTGGAGGCAAGAGGTATAATATTTAATTTCAAGGAATAAGACGTAGCCATGAAGAATCTTTGTCATGAAAAAGTGGCATTGTCGGCAATAAGCAGATGTGTAAATTGTGTGCCTTGAATTAAACGGGATTAATTTTGAGGAAGTCTTAGATACGATTCGTACTAAATAGTATTGAAGGAGAATCATTTCCTTTAAGAGAATGTGAAGCTGACTTCAATACAACATATCCTCTCAATTCAATCTGCTATGTGATATTAAGTGGTAAATTATATTCGTCAATTCACTTTCCGAAAAATAATATTTTCCGTAGTACCAAAGTTGTTCAATTTTGTCTGAAAAAAGCACAGCGACGTTATAAATAAGCGCGAATCATATGACGAAAAATTTAAACCGTATGTTCGTATTTCAATAAAAAAATAATGTCTTACAAAGTAGGTATCAGACAGTGCGACAGACAGACAGAAAGACAGACAGACAGCTTTGAATTGCGATCCTGGCAGATATTGCCACCTTACCACCCGTTTCACCCTGCAGTCTGACGACTCTCTATTTTATATTATATACTCTCACCAAAGGTGAAATATACAAGAAAATATAATATGTGTGTGCCGCCACAGTAATTCGCAGTTTCACCAGCTGTTCGCGAACAATGCTTCAGACATGTTTTTTCCTCTTCCCTCTCTCTACTTCTCTATCTCTCTTTTGCCAATATAAGTAGGCGAAAGGGTGGTTAGGGGTTGAAATGGATGGGCGAAAGAAAGATAAAACTAAAACAGAGAGGTAAATACGAAGTCAGAAATAAAGAAGAAGAAGTAACATCTACCCCCGCGATTTGAGGGAACCAAGTTTCCTCGTCATGAATTCGTCGTAAAGGTGGCAGCACTGCTCCCTTCCCACCTTCCCGCGCGTTTTATCCGAAACTCGATTTTATCACAGCTTTTCGTACACCCAGCTGCAGGGTGTCAGTACTGAGACAGAAGTGAGTCATACTTTCGTCGGGAGTTTTCTCGCTTCATTCGTGCTCCGGTTCCGCAACAGCTTACCGAGAATGACATCCCTTAAACCTATTATACAAGTGTAGAGGGCACTGCCGTTGGAGAGGAGAGGAGATTCTTTTACGGTTACTTCGCACCCTTTACACGTCTTTACGACTCGTTGTTAAGCAGAGCTGTATAACGGGTATAAGGTTATATACTACAAAAGTCGGGTCCAGTCATTAAAATTTCAAATGTCCCATATAAACTGCA
Organism: Neodiprion lecontei; assembly: GCF_021901455.1. Lineage (NCBI taxonomy): Eukaryota > Metazoa > Arthropoda > Insecta > Hymenoptera > Diprionidae > Neodiprion > Neodiprion lecontei. The sequence goes on from NC_060266.1 coordinate 6,335,340, forward strand.
GGAGAGTGTCTTCGCACCGCCAATCTTGAAATGGTGTTTCTGCAGATGCTGAACAAAGTTGTTAACGGGGTATTATCCTACATATAATATAACTACTGAGTAAAATGTCACTCATTTCGAGTTTCATCAGCTGGGCCTACACTTGTAATATTATGAACACGGGGTGAATTCCTAATTACAGAGTGGACCCTCGTCTGCTACAGTTTAATGCGCATGCGCTACAATCCGAGAGCAGTTGTTTGGCAGGGTGACCAACCGTCACGAAGGTAACCTCAAAAATTTTGACAATTTTCGATGGTAGTTGTGTTCTACACCGATGGTTGGTAAAATTTTTGAGGTTACGTACATCGCGGCGAAATTTCTAAATTTATGACGGTTGATCGCCTTTGCAAACAACTACTCTTGGATTCTAGCGAATGCACATTAAACCATAGCAGACGACGGAAAATTCTGTCGTTAGCAATTCATAGTGTGTGTATAGAAATAGGGATCTTTGCAAAAAGGGAGTTCAAGTTTTTGGTTGATTTAAAAAACGTTAATATATATATTAGGGTGGTCCGTATTTGGGGATGGAGAAAATTTCCAATGCGACGTTTCGCAGACCTGTTTTAAATCATGAAAAAAGAAAATCTATGTAAAGTTTCAAACAAAGAATATCAGAAAACACTGGAAATTGACACAATACCGTATAATAGATTGTGCAGATGAATATGATTTCTCAATTTAAGCTTCTAAAGTCGTATTTTATTTTGAACTCGCTTGTAACAAACAGGAATAAGCTTAACAATAGTTTAAAATATTTTCCTCGTGTTATGCGACTTGTGGGGTCAAAATTTGTAATTAATTTCTCACGATCACTTGTCACGTCAGTGTTTTTTTTTTTTTTTTTTTCTTTCAAACGATTTGTAAACGATTTCAATTCCCAATCGATACGTTGCATCATTGCGGAGAAGTTTTAGGGAAACAATGATCAAAATTTGACATCTCGAATGGATATGTCAACCTGAAGCGGATTTTAAGATTTGACATTTTGCGAATTGGATAATGCTCCATAATATTTTTGAGTATACCGGAAAAATTCCGAAGCAAATGATGTCCCATTTTTGAGGTAATGAGAATCTCTACTTTCTGTTAAACAAATTTATTTTCCATACGATTTTCCATTGCAATTCTTAATGTTGTGTAGTTTCTTTACTTAAGCTTTTATACGACTTGAATATAGCATTTAAGTTACATTATTATTATCGTAAATTTTTATTTATCTTGCGTAAACCAAGGAATTGTGAAAAAAAAAATGAAAGAAATAAATCGAACGACAGAAGCTTTTTTACGTGTCGGTACGGATTTGCAGCTAAATAATACGCTTCCCTTGCGAATTTTATTACGCCAACAACTTGTTATTCATACAGTAACTACACATAACCGTATACACTGTATCCGATGTGTGTGTGTGTGTGCGTGTGTATATACACATATACACGCATATACACACATAACCAATTTTCAACCCAGTCAGGGGTGCAGGAAGGAGGTCGGAAGAATTTGGGAGAGGGACAATTATTTTTACGTCAAAAGCAGGCGAACGTTACCCGACTCTCCGTATATAACCTACCGGTATATTATATACAATATCTAACACATAGAGGCGAAAGGCACGAGGCTTAGCCGGCTTAAAGGATGTGCGTAAAAGGTACCGCGTGCTAAAAATATATAAACAGTCATAAATTGATGAAATTATTGTTATTTTACGACCCGTAAATATACACACCGATAAAAATGTCTTGTTACTGTCCTTGCCTGGGTATTTTCATTTGTTCACCGTAACAAAAAAAAAAAATAATTAATACATGTGTAAATCTTTTTGGTGATATGATTATTCGTAATAAATTTTCTTTGAACCTTAGCGATAATTTGATGTTAATTGTGCAATACAATGTTGTCGAGCTTCTATTTAAATGAAACAACAAATGTGTTCGAACTGAATCAACAGAATTAACATTGCGATCACCATAAAATGTAATATTTGAAAACTGTAAACACACTGAACAGTTGCTTTTGCCACATTATCTTGTAATATTAACAATGTTTAAATCGTTTTTGTAACGGTATCGAATATTACTATAAATTTTCAGTAAGCATAACAAGTCAAATTTCATTTAACGTAGATTCGTGTGCTTTATACATCTGTTGTAAAGATCTGTGCATATCAGTAGATAACGAACCTCAGACCTTCAGCGTATGGATAACGAAATTCTCTATTTTTGCGTAATTCGTTTGCCTCGCCGCATAGAAGACGGTGCATTTTTATTTCTATTGTTTTGAATAATCTCATGCATTTGATTATTTCTCGTATTTTTTATTTTCTAGTGTTTCTTTCTTTTTTCTTTTTTTTTTTTGGTTTTTTTTTTTTGCATTTCGGCTGGAAATTTCAATTTTGATTGCTTTTGTATCGACGCGTCTCGTTTGCCTGGAGGGACTTTAGTGCTATGCTGAATTTTCGGACTACGTCTGCTCGAATGAAAATACCTGCGTTTTGTACCAACGAATTATTGGAAAAAAAGTTAAAAAAAAAAATTATCGTTCGCATATATGCCGCACAAATTGCATGTGCACGCACACTGAGTGTAAAATTTTTGACGGATATTTGAGTATTTCTATTATTGAAAAATTATTATTTTACTAAACTCTTTTTTCAATCGTTTTACGATGATTCGATTACTCAGCTTTTGCAATTGGACTTTTTTTTCTTTTTTTCTTCTTTCAACAAATCGACGAAGACTTTCGAACGAATCGTTTTTCGATTATTCAGCTCAAGACTAATTAATCGAAGTCTACGATTCTGTGAATCGCATAAATCTTACTAGAAAGATAACCGCTCTTTTCCTGCCTTCACAGCTAAAGATCTTTATTGATAAAAAAAAAAAGTTTTTCCTTCTTTTGTTTGTCGTTCATCATTCGGAATACCCGGTTGAGTTTGAGGCCGGAAAACCAGGATAAAATATTTGAACCCAACCTCTCTTTCCTCGTTACGTAACGTCTAACAAGTCTTACGTTTCTTAAACAGCCTTATATCGACTTTTGCACGTTCTGACCTCGAGGAAAACGGTATGAATTAGCCTGAGAATTTTATGACACGTTTGAATGTGAATAACTTTGTGAACCATTTTTTTTTTTTTTTTTTTTTTTTTCTCCCAATCGATTTGTCAGGGAACATTCTAATAATTTTGCAAACATATTACATGTATAGACAGTTTTACACATGTGATTCGAATTAGAGTTACTTAGAATGTATAAGAGAGATAAAAAAAAAAAAACAAGATTAATAACGACAGTTATAATAAATATATTACATCTCTACAAACAAATGAAAATACAATTTATTGTCTTTCGTCGAAAAAAATTTTATAGATATTTCATCTTTCGTTCTCTTTCATTTTTTGGAACACATCTTACTGTGTCTAGAAACAAATTATTAAAAGATTTTTCAAAATCATATCTTTCTGATAGAAAATTCGATTGTTTAATAATATTCGATCCCATTTCGGTAGAGTCTCTTTTTAATGAGGCTTGAAAATATTTAAGTAGTATTGTAGGTGAGTATTTGATAAAATTGTATCTCTCACTGTAATTTTGGGAATAATTAAGATATCTTACAAATATATACGAGAGTAAATTAGTGAAAGTAACATACACTTTTGGAAACTAATGGAAGGTGTTGAATTTTTTTTTTTAAGATTTTCATGTATCCAGTACTTGTTGGTAATAGTCTTCTTGCGTTCCTATTAATTTTCTCGTCCACCGTACGGTGTCTTCAACGAAATATTTAGATTTATCATTTAAATTGAATGAAATTCTTTGTCTCTTATTCGGCGCATTAGAATCACCCTTTAATTAAGTAGATCATTCTGACCTCGATTATTTGTGATTTGAGCTATAAACCAAACAAACTTTCGCACAAGTACAGTATCATTTCGATGTTCGGCTGTTGCCAGCGCGGGGCGTAGTTGAGGTTCCGAATTTTAAAAGTTCCGAAAGCGCCTAATTTCAAATCATTTGGTGGCGAAGCTCAAAGTAACGAGATCAAACTTACGAATCAAAAAAATTTCAAACGGATAGATACCCGATGACTTAACGTTTGGAAATGCAAAATTCTAAAAATTCAAGTTACGACAGAACAAGGTTCCAAAAAATGAAGTTCTAATGGAGCGAAACATCAAAAAATAAAGTTTCGATAGAGTGAATTTCCGAAAATTACAATATGGGTGGGTGTAAAAATATCATAAATCAAAGTGGTGAAATTTCGCTAGCCAGAAATGAACGGAAATAAAAATTTTAAATCATTCGGAAATTTTTGAATTATCTCATTCTCGGACTTTCGGAACTTTGACTTGTCGCATTTTGTCGTTTCGGAATTTTTCCCTTTCCGAACTTCAAGCGTCGAGTTTCGGACCATTCGAAACTTTGATGTTTCGTCCAAAGTTTGATTTCCTCGCTCCAAGTTTCGCCCCAAAAAAAAAAAAAAAAAAAAACCGGAATTCGGCGCTCTCGGAATTTTCAAACCCGGAATTTCCACCCCGCCCCTCTGGCGCATCGTTAAATCTTCATGTCGAAGGTTTCCGGCGGCGTCAGATAGGTACAACAGCCGCGTCTATATCTCTGTGCCAAAATCTCGCGGGGCAAAGTGAAGAGGGGAGATGAATGAGGACGGGAGAAAAAAGTATGCGGGACAGAGCAGCTCTGCGCGAGTGGTGGAAGGAAACCGAAAAAAAAACAACAAAAAAAAAAAAAAAGAAACTCGAAGGTCCCGGAGCTTGACGTTTGGCGCGTAAAATCGTGAGAGGTTCATGGCTTTCGGGAAATTGGTGCCCCCTACGTGCGCATTGCTATTCCGGATGGGTCGCCCAGGGGCGAAGGAAGCTTCGCCAAGGTTTCAAGCCTCGCCACCGAGCCGCGGGGCTACAAACCGCAAGGAGACAGAGAGCCGGAGAGTGGAAACGAGGCGATATCGAAGGAAACCCGGGAGACAGCTTTTTATTCGAGGAAACTTTTCGATCCTGGAAAGTCCACGTTGTAGTCAGGGCCGCTCCTGCCACTAAAGGATCAACCGAAAGGTTTCATAAATAATATTACGACTTTTGGTGTATGGGTTACATTACAGAGTTAACCGTGCCCTAGGGCTTAAACATGTGCATGCGTGGATATGTATACCTCATTTTATGCGTGCAAACATTTACAGCTCACATCGCACGTAGATTATATATATATATTTTCCTTTATTTTGGGATTTCGTCGCGCTCACCCCTACTAAAGGGAATAGTGAACTCAAAAATATTACTATTCAACGTTTTTTAAAAAGAAAAATTCATACCGAAGAAAGAAAATGACAGTTTGATCAATGAGGGCATTTGAGAAACTGATAAAAAATTCGTCAAATTTGAGGGTTCAAAACTTTACGATTGCGCGTAAAAATTAACTTTTACGCTCATAATCGGATTCCTTGGCCTGATAAATACTTGAAACTCATGCTTTAAAAAGTAAATATTTACCTTGGACACCAAAAACATTGAATTACTTTATAACGCCTTGGAAGTTGACAGGTTGATCAGCGTCTTATCGTTTCCAATAAAGCGATTGTAGAATCGTTTGGAAAGTACGAGAATAGTCTGCAGCTGTGATAATACAACAGAAAAATATGGTGGCGGGAGTTTGTCTCCAGGCTTGAAAATCCCCTCTCAAAGCAGCGGCGCGTTTCGCTCGGCGACTATCCGTTATCTCGAAAACGAGGTTCCGCGATTCCTCTCGTAAAAATAAAAAGCCTACTCATATTCGTGGGAGGGGTTGAAAATATCTGGTTTGGGTGAAGAAGGCCCGTCGCAGGTTCGCCGAAACCGAATAACGAGAGAGAGAGAGAGAGAGAGAGAGAGAGAGAGAGAGAGAGAGAGATTGAAAAGCGGGGGTAAAAGACAGGAAGAAAACTCGTTGATATCCTCGCACATTACCATAGCGGTATAACACTTTTATCCGATTTCCGCCTCGCCAAATCAATACTTGACACACGGATGCCAATTCTCCGACATAAAACTAATGACGCGCCAATACTTCGAACCATCGGCAAAAAGACGCCAGGCGTCGCGGCGCCGAAACCACGAAGCGTCGCTGCTCGAGCTGCACCCTCAGGGCTTACCGCACGCCACCCTTGGAGCTCGGCCACCGTAGGGTGAACCTGGGACCTGCGGCCGATCAGAGATCCGGCCGTCCCACCTGAACCCCGGCGATTCTTCCCTCAAAGTTTGCGGCAAAAGTTAGAGCGAAAGACAGATTGAGCCAAGAGCCTGGATACCCCTTTATTTCACCCCTTCGCACCCCGAATCTACCCTCTTTCTTAGCTACGGGACTTTGAGAGGCTCCGCGTTTGCCGAAAATCGATACTTATTTTTCTTTTGTAATCTTATCACGACGCAATAGTTTGTACGGTGGTCATATTATTGTTGTACTTTTAAACTGCGATGATATATTTGTCAAAAAAAAAATTCGCACTGAGAAAAATTTCATTTGTTACAGTAACTGGAAAAGTTCAGTAAAACAGGTATCGTTAAAAAAAAACTGTTTGAATATTGTTGGAATTACGAAAAACAAGGTACGCCTAACCATTTTGCGATATTGTCGATCTTTTTTTGGTAATTGAAACGCAAAATCAGTTTTTGAGGTTTACTTCACTTTTTTAGTTGAATAAGGCTTTAACGTCAATTTATTGTTGTACAGGCATTAAATTTTCGCAACGGTTACAAGAAAATATAGTAACAGTGATCGTAATGTGAAAGAATAGCAACGGATACTAGAGTTTCTGGTAACAGCTAGAAAACTAATTTTCATTTTCTACCTGGAACTATATTTTTCGATTTTGGTAAAAAATGAAAATAGTTAAGGACCGAGCGGTAACCGGCACTAAAAATTTCTCTCAGTACGGATAGTAGTGAATAAAATTTTAGGAATATCTATGCTTGGTTCTAGAAAACTCCAACAGATTTTTATAAATTATTTTCTGCAAACTCAAAGAATCGATCAAGTCACAGCTGCGATTGTTTTTACATTTTTTACACAATTCGAAATTATTGGTAATTATGAGTTGTGAAAACCGTGATTGAACAGTTATACTTTCATGCTTTTTATTTACGTCCGTGAGTTTTCAATATCGAGCATAAAATATTGTAGTCCTAAATTGCGAGCAGGTTTCAAAATCATTCGGCAACATCAAGTGATTACTCTTCACATATAAGATGATATTTATACACTACGCTTTACGTTACATTCAATAAGCGTTTCTCCGAGTTTTCGATGGTGTAGAAAACTCAGAAATCACGATTAAAACATCAATTTTCTGTTATTTTTATCCTCAAACTTTACGAACAGCGCAATTGAAATTCAAACCGATAGATTCTGATGAAATTTCATGCCGCATCTGATAGTGTTTTCGGGCTCTTTATTTCTTTATTTCTATGGATTTTTTGACATCCATAAGAAAAGCAAGTTACTCGACATTTTTCCCAAGCTGTAGACACTTTCCGAAAACTTTGACATCTTAGTGTAAAATGATCGAAAACAATCCCAACATAATTATCAATATTCACAAAATTCGTATCAAGTAAAATGTCGAGTGAAATTGAAATTGTGAATTATTTTACGAAACTTTCAACGCTATAGAAAACTGTTTCCTAATTAGAAAAAAATCCCCTTGGCCTGGCAGCATACGAAATTCAGAAAACATAAAAAAAGAACTTGTTAATACTCACAAGGAATAGCCCATACAATGAAACCTGTAACTTTAAACCTGAGCGCATATAACCTCTTCTCACAGCGCGCTCTCCTCGGAAACAATTATCCTGTAAAACACGTCCCGCGAAAACTTCATTATAAACCTCACCTCTCGAATAAATCCCCTCGTCTCTAATCCAGCTGGGCATGTACGTACTGTTGAGGAAAAACACTCACCCATGAATATCATAACTTTGCGAAACCAGTTTTCTCCAAAAGCGTTGAGACCCTTTGTTTCAATACACGAAGTACTCGTATAACCGTAATTAGTGATTTATATCGGTGGTAAAATTTCATGGATTAAAAAAAAATATATTTATTTTGAAGTTTGTAGTTCACCATCACTAGTTTACAAGTAATTCGGTCGCGTGAACGAAGAAGATATTTCAAATATTACGCATCTATAAACGAAGACGTAAAAATTAACATAAACTGTCTTAGGAACACTTGCAACGACATATTTGAGTTGTTACGCGATAACTTCCAACACTCACCAGTTACTGAGAACTATTCAAACCACGACGAGATTTATACAGTAGAAAATATAGTTCAGTTAAAATTTTTCCACGGACAAAATGGGGTAGTACTTAAAATTTATCGAGTGAAATTCGCTTCTATATGAATTATAAATTTATTTCCATACCGAGATAATCCTGGAACGGTTGAAGCTGAAGAATTTTTGGAGAATCTTACAGTATTTATAATTTCAAGTAGATATAAGTAACGTATTCTGCAACGGTTGGCACTCAAGCGTAAAACACCGCTGAGCAGACTTGCTTCTTAGAAAAAAAAAAAGATGGACGAAAACAGGAAAACTAGGAAACGAGCTGCGTAGTATGCCAGAAAAGTGAGGATCAACAGAGAAACAAGTGTTGAACTGCTAATGAGTTTTTACACCAACCAATCAAGGATTCAATTACAGACTTTCTCGGACTTTCAAATTTTGTGGACAGCTTGAAACTTATGTTCTTTTTCGTAAGATAGGAGACGTATTTCATTGATGGATGAGCCTAATTAGTACCTAGTATACTCTTTAGTCTATACAAATAAATAACAAATTTCAAAGTGTCCAACATTATTTATGGATCAAAGATTACAGATGAAAAAACAATATTCTTATTTTTATCCCTACTAATTGATGGTAGCGATCACTTAAGTTTCACCGTCATGTTGTGTAATTTTGCTCTGATGCTAACGGTGAAATTCAAGAGTAACGTTTGTACGTTTCTCGGTTCAGAGAATGAAATTGACTCACTCGATTCGAGGTAATAAAAAGAAAAGTTATTCATTAGGCGTGATCAAAGGTTACGATCACAAATAGTACAAAGGTGCTCTGATTTGGCTGAACGCCAATTTTCAAACAGTGAAGTGTATCAATCAGTATCAAAGGTTCTCTTCTCTTCTCACTAGAAGTCGGTTTTTGCGAACGTATGGGGTGTTGGAATAGATTTGAAGCAACAAATTGACCATAAAAGAATTTTATAAAAATTTATCACAATTATGAACGTCATGTGGATTCATTGAATGGGGATAGGCAAAACACGGAATCGTGTTTGAATGGATTTTGCAATGGTCGTGACGTATTAACGTCATTAGTCTGATCGCTCTTATATTGCTGTTATCGCGCCCCGACTGTGAGCATTGTTGTTATTTTGTCATTGTCATTATTACGATTTCACCCCATGGCCCGTCAATAAGAGTTTGGGGATGGCACCTCGGACGTTTAATTGCGTCTTTATGAGTCGCCCGATCAGCAGGGTCACCGGTTCGCTCATCCCATCGCCGTTTCTCCCACCCTACGGTTCACCCCTGCAAGTTCGAGGCGAGAAGCGCTGACAACGAGCCCCAGTTAAAACCGTTATTACCACAGGATGAGCCCATATTCCCTCGTAATATCTCTGCAGAGCGCTTCTTGCATTATTAACTAGCGTAAATGCGAATCCCGTGTCACCGAGGGCTGCAGACCTGCCCGCTCGGTATGGTCGAGCACTTTTCGCGCGAGCCTGGAAGGCCACCTTAAACGCCGGCGAATATTCACCTAAGTGTCGGAAATATCTCGGAGACACTCGGGGATGCGTCATCCTTAATAAAATATCACCTCCCCCCCCCCCCCAAGCCCTTCTCCAGCGGGTACCACGCAACGTTTCTCATACCTCCTTAATTCACCTTTAACCTTAAAGCTGCCCACTCTTGGTTCTCATGCTTCATTGTCTTAAAATTAAATGTTCAGCCGGCAGACTCCGTCGATAACGTCATTGCGAATGTTCGATCGGTACACTCCGTCGGTAACGTCACTGTGAATGTTCAACCGGTGGACTCCGTCGATAACGTCACTGAATATGGATGGCAAATCATTCTCGCTACCAGACAACGTTGTCAATGCCATTTCAGCCGATGGCGAAGTCAATGTAATACGTATATTTGATGTTAATCTAACACTATCTTATATCAATCTAATGCTTTTATTTAATGTGAATATCGTGCTACGGCAACTCGCAATGTAATAGTGTCTGACATCAACCTGATTTTGTCGGATGACAATTCACCATTTATGTTTGATATTAAAGCGACGCTGTCTGATGTCAATCCAAGACTATGTGACGACAAGATAACACTGACCGATGCCAATGTAACACTGTTTGCAGAAATTGGTATACAGTAATCCACACCATCTAATTTTGGTCAATTTCAACACCATGATTGTTTACGGTGTGTTTTGCATCCAGCAAAGCGATGAATACGTTAATATTCACATCTGATCATAGAGCATGACAGGATATATTTTTTGGATCTTTGCCGTTGAGTTAAGATTTTTTGATAGGTACGTAGCATTTGAGAGTCATCGCATCGTGAGATATGCCGTAGATGTGTTTTTTATTTTGCTTCTTCTAGTTGTTGTATCATTCATCACCTTTTCTTGATTTGGAATGTCAAGGTAGAACAGTGACGAGTTCAAAACGATGATAACACTATCAACATCATTTTCTTTGTGATTATTCTACACAATTAAAATACGTCAACTGCTCGATAAACGGTCACCAAAATCAAATTCAAGTGCTGCATCCTTATTATTTCTACGGAGATAAGCGTTATAATTTGGATACTAATTGCATACAGTGAAAAAAGATATGGGTAATGCTAATCACACGAATGATTTTTGTATCAACGGTATATTCTTACCGGATCGATAAGTCCATAAAAAATCACGCGGAAATGCTCTCATCTTAAGTATACTGTGAGCTAGTTGATACCTGATGTAATTTCAATCTGACGTTTCACACAGAAGTTACACGAGACGCCAATGCAATTCCCGTTTACAGGCTCAAATTGCTCCTCCACACAGAGTAAGCTGCGCATGTACAAGTGAGTTAATCGAAGTTTACTTCGAGCAAGCCGAGAACTTCAGTCGCACCGAGCTAAGTGAGGGGAAAGAATGTCGTCGTCAAATAAGATGAATTTTTGATGATGCACAACGTGGCTTCGCTCGAACAATGGTAGTGCAGAACCTTTTTGCCCTCTCCGGGGAGTGGAAAACTGGAAGCAGATGGTTGTACATGGTAAAGCTTAAACGGCACCGGAGCTTTGCAGGAATGAGCTGTTGAAAATAGGTCTAATGACTTAATGGAGTGTCTAATTCTGACTAATTTTCCCTTTCGGAGCAAAGACATGGCCTTCACAGGTCGGGAACCTTGGAGTGATATTTGCAAATCTGTACTTCGATGCAATGAATAAAGTTGACAGTAGCTATGAATTTTTTGACAAATGTCGAATGGGAAAAAGCGTTTTGCAATCCATGTAAAATTCTAACAAAAATTCATCCAAACGCACTCATTTTTGGTATGTGTGTTTTAGGTGTGTCTAACGCACAATAGCGGTACATGCGCTATTTTTATGTTGGAAAGCAGAAAAACCGGTATTTAGAATGCCTCAGAGAGAAATTTTCCCGGAAAAGATTTATGGAGAGGTCACCGGTTGAAAAGGTGAAAATAAAATCATGCAAACAAAGGAGTTGAGAGAAATTAAACCGTGCAAGGACGCCGTGGGCGTGTAGTTTCGAATTCAACACCCGGGTCGCTGAAACCAAAAAAGAACTGGGGAGGAACGTTATAATTGAACGTATCATAGTTGGTTCAACACTGCGTTTTGGTGTAATTAGAACCCGGAATGGCGAACGTCGCATGGTTCGTTCTAATTGCTTAACTTTTTCATTCTTTGTTAGCGTGGTCCTTATTTCGAGAAACGAGTTCAAAAATGATATCCAGTTTTTGCTAGGCATGCATCGTCGCATGTGAGATTGTCAAAGCAATTGCTTCTTTTCAATAGCCATAAACCGACAGCCATATCCCAGCTCTGGTGATTTTAGTCTAAAGTAGGATTCAAGTTCTCGGCCTTGACCAAAGTTCGCGATAATTTTTTAGCTCTGATTGTCAGAAGCAGAAATTACAAAGTATAATATTACTCATAAATCATGAGAATATCATAACCACAACAATCAGTGCATGCCCAAGGACTAACAAAAAAAAAAAAAACTTAAGCACAAACAGCTGGCTGACGACCTTAATAGTTTTCAACGCCTAGTTGCATCGGTAACATTACTCTGGCACAATCAATTTACAGCAAATCGAAGCATCCGATGGGAATACTGACCATGCAATAACGAACCACGTTAATAACGTTGCGGATTTTCGCTAATAAATCCAACCGCTTATATGGCTTTTAATCGATCGATTACTCGAAGCATTCGAATCATCCCGTTGCGTAGTTTCACTGATCGTTAATAACGAACTTGATCAACCGGACGAAACGTATTGCTCTCGATTGCTTGATCTGCAAATAAGCGGACCTACTTGTCAAATCTGTTCTGACCTAGCCTGACCTAAGCTTAATACATGGTTATACGAACTTGCATGCACTCCTTGCGCAGATATTCGCACATCTGACCCTATTCGACACGAACGATCAATATTAGGATGAACGCTTGTGACGCGAAGTCCCTCGACCAAAGTATTCTCTGAATTATTAGTAAGCGGATCACCTGCTGTTGTAGGTATCAACGCGATACAGCCGGACGGTTGAATTACATTTCCTCGATTAATATCAACGAAATACAAGCATTGAGCCGTCGACGACGCGTGGTTCTCGGAATCATGGAGGGACTCTTGAAATCGTTGGTGTATAACAGATTTCGGATCATCCCGCTAGCACACTTCTCATCGTTGCATCCGTCATGAAAGCCCTTCCGGCAAACATTCTTGCATAAATTCTTGCTAACAATGTGAGCTACAGAAACAATCTCTCAACAATATCTGGATCCTTCAAACCGATCACCTGAATCCAAGTTGTTAGGTGATTTGAAAATATTCGAAGTAATACGTGTCGTAGATTTGTTTCGTGCATTTCGAGCATGAACAGAAAAACAGTGTGTGACCATCAGAAATATTAAAATGTATCTTTTATCAGTGCTTAGTAAATTAACTCGCCTCGAAAATTGTTTGCAATACTGAAATGTCACTTGAGAAAGTAAAAGATGTAATAAATGGTGACAGCGGTAGGATTGGTATGCGTAACCAGTGTAACTTCATATTGTATTGCTGATATTCGGGTCACAGTTTAACGATTCACACTTTGCAGCCAGTCTAAACTTTTCATTGCGTGCAATGGAAAGTTGAATGTGCAACGTCATAACATGTCATAGTATCAGGCTGTTCTGCATTCTAAATTACCATAACAGAATGCTAATGATTTTACTTGTTTTGAAATACATGTGTTGTTCATTAAACACGATGAGATGAGAATTTGTTTCAGGTATTGTGTGTGAGGTGTCTACTTACGTGCAATGGACCAGTAGCTTAGGTGGCACAAGAATAATAATATCCTTATTTTAACAATAAAGCCGTTTGTTTGTTTTGATGTACCAAATTCTTGAAGGTGTATGTGTGTGCTAACCACAAAATCGCAAGTTATATTCGGGTTCAAACAGCGGTATGTGTAAAGCATTATTGCTCAACATTGAAGACACAATAAAATCTTGAAACCAAAATTTAGTGGTTTTTAGAATACGTGCTTTTCCGGTAGTTACCATACAATATTCTTGTTGAAGTTGGTCGAAGGATTTCAGCAGTTAATGGGCGATCATTCAAATTGAAACTATCAGCTGTAAGTGTTCACTATTGCGACGGACCATCCGTTCGCGTTTTAAAGTTCCACTTGGAAGTGCAATAGCCCTCCAGAGAAGCTCGGTTGTAAAGTGGAGTGGCGAAGGAGGGAAAGCGAAGCTTTTCATGCAGTTAGCGCGACTAATGAATTAACTTCGTTATGGGATTAGCCTTATTATCTATCGGGTCGACAGTTGGCTGCCCCCGTCTCCGTAACACTCGCCACACGTGGTACCATAAATAGCGCCATACAGCTCGGGCTTTGCGTATGTATATATATTCGTATTACATGAGTGTCTGTAGGCTTTACTATAATGAAATGTGAGCTGGACCCTATTCCCGTAGTAATATAACTACATGTGAAGGCTTATCTCGAGCAGTTTCGTTACACAAAGTAGCTGTAATGACTTACACTTGTAAAGCACATCCCAAATCTTATCAACGATATCATCGGCTTGTTCTAATATTAATAGTTCACGGGATTCAACCGGAATGTCTTTATTTCATTCATTTCGATTTCTTGAAAATCTATACCTCCAACTTTGACGTTCTTGAATCTGTTCAGACTAGCTAAAAATTACGTTCATCTTATGACTATATTCGGTAGATAATATACAATATTATCACACGATTATTCTGCTTACTGAAGCCGCTTGAAATAAAATTAAGATTTCCATTTTAAATAATTTTCTGTCTAAAATATACCTTGCGTGATTTTTAGATTCAATCTCACGAATGAAACAAAGAATGAACATTCTTATCATGCCTCTTGTCGTTACTATGGCAACAACTATACATATATCGTACGTAAAAGTGTCTTATGGCTTGAATTATCAATAATAAATTATCGTTTCAGCACTCTTTAAAACCTCGTTGCTAGTACCCCAACAAGAATGGCTTATCCATCCATTGCAGGGAAGGTCCAACCAATTTACTTAATCCTTTCTGACCAGCACCTAGCCAGGGCCTTACCAAATTACCTGCTATATCTTCATTAGTCTGGACTAGGAGGTTCTTACTGCTGGCTTAAGAGGATGTGAGTCCTTCCTATTTTTGCTATCAAATTAGCGGACTTTATTCTAAACTTACTACTCCTTCTGGATGAAAAAGTGATTTACGCTTTGGGTAGTGTTGCCTTCAATACCATTCAACTGTTGTCGTAAAAATTTTACTCGCATTTTTATTTCTCATCGGCATTTTTCAGAATACGAGGGTGTCTTATTTCAATCAATCCAGTCAAATATCTCGAAAACCAGAAGTGTGAGTGAAAAATGTTTCAGCCAATAGTCGTAAGGTTCAAAAGGGTGAAGAAGATGAGAGTATCAGATTTCTCGTAAGTGGAACCGCCAAGGTCAGATGAAGGTCAACTTGGTTTTTTTTTTAATAGAACAGTACGTTTTTTCATCGGTATCTGAAAGGACATTAAATTCTTCATCAAAAAGTACACACATACTTACCACCTAAAGTCGACTGATGATGATATACGAGCCGGTCAAGTTGCTACGGAAGGTTCCTGTCGTACTTGGTTCATGAGTTCTGCATGTTGAGCAGGATTCGCAGACGCGTGCATCTGACAGGGGCCGCGACACGAAAGCTCCTGCTGTGACCCCTTTCACTTTTTTTTCTAAATACTTAATTTTTTTTTCCAAGACTAATCTTTAATTTTACAAATAATTTAATTCTTTCAACTTACATTTTTAATTACTCAGTTTAAATTTTCATCATTCCAATATTTTCTTACCTCAACTGCTTTTAGAAGGATATTTATTTATTTCATTATGAACTTGAGGTATAAAACGTTACTCATACACCGTATTAACGATAGCATATTATCGAATTATCAACGCGTTTTGCGCTATTCTAAGAGCTATTTGTGCTACTACCCACAGTCTAACAATTTCAAACGAGAGCTGAACGGTGCATTAAAGCGCGCGAAAATTTTTACGAACATTGAAGTGATTTATAACTACGTAATTTGCCATCGTAAATATTGTTTACAAATAATATTTTATTTTTAAAGTTTTCAATAAAATCAACAAACGTCCTTTTAAAAGTAGTTTAGGTGAAAGATTTATGAATTAAACCCATAAAATTAAAGATAAAACTTAAAAAAAAAAACATATAAATATTTAGAAAAAAAAAAGATAAAAAGGACCCACAGCAAAAGCGTTGAAGTCACGGCCCCTGTCAGAAGCACGCCTCTGCGAATCCCTCTGAATATGCAAAACTCATGAACCAAGTACAACAGGAACATTCTGTAGCAACTTGACCGGCTCGTATATCATCATCAGTCGACTTTAGGTTTAAAAAATGAAGTTGACTTTCATCAGATCTTGGCTGTTCCACTTACGATAAATCTATTACTGTTATTATTTTCCTCCCTTTGAACTTTACAACTTTTGTCCGAATCACTTTTCACTCACACTTTTGATTTTTGAGGTACTTGACTGGATTGATTAAAATGAGACTCCCTGTGTATTTCTCACGTTTGATGATTAGAGAAATTATCTGAAGCAATGGGATTCGAGAACGGGAATATAAAAGCTCACGATTGATGGAGGGGAACAAGCTAACAGAGTGGAATCTCCTCTCCGGGATCGGATAAAAGTTTTAAAACTGGTATACTGATTGTGACAAATGGCTACTTTTAAACTTACCAAGTTTCTACGTATGAGTTACTATTACACCAATGAGTTTGGTCACTAATAAATGTATTCTTTGCACTACTTTACAGAAAATATTAGAAAACATCTTCGTGGAAGAAAGAATTACTAGATCTATTAGAAAAATGCAACACTCAGTGATGTGGCAATGACACCGATTAAGACTAAAGTTCGCGCTTTGTGATCTCAAATATTTTTATAATATCGAGATCGAGACGGTTAGAATAAATAATGAATAATCACCACATGACATAGAATCAATAAAATCTTCTTTTTGTTTAAATTTCCAAGCGTTTCTTGAATGTTACTTGATGAAGAATTAATTCACGTTCAACTTTTTTATCATCCCTCGTGAATCGACAATCTAGAAAAAGTTGATGAACTTGTGATTTGTATTCGGTCAATCATTCACTTTGAATGTGTATTTTTCATCACCTGACATAATTCTCGACTTTATTCTTGGTCGGCAATAAGTTCATATTCGTCTATAATACCGCTATGAACAAATACAGTGTAAACAAGTGAATTCAACGAGTTTTTATAGCGAGGCCGTATATTTTTGGCTCAAGACGTTTTTTCGTACTGCTCATATATTTGAATCAGGAAACCCTCGAAGCTAACGTACGGATTATCAAAAACAAAGTGAAAAGGATCTCTCGTCGAGAGGTATCCCATCAAGAAGTCATGTCTTAAAAAGAGTACCTGATTTTCAAATCTCTTGAGACATTAACGTTAGTTAATTTTTCGTCGTTAGGGCAGATTTGACGCAGATGTTTGGTCAAAATCGTTAGTGGCCGTTAGGTTTGACGATCAGTGCCCGTGTTCTACCGAAATGACCCTTTTACTTCATGAAGCTCACCACCTTGCCCATTATTCAGGAAGATAAGTATTGGTGCTTCTACCCAGCCGCTGTTAATCCCTTTCAAAAGACGGTTGGGATGTTTTTTCATGCCGATATTCAAGGGCCTCATATCCAAACTGTAGTGTTGACACACAGACACGCGGCGATGTCGTTTCAATGAACTTAGCTCGTCATTTTGGTTAACTGTTGGTCGTGCCAAGCAGCGAACGAGTCTCATACATTATTCTTGTTGAAGGTGGCAGCGTGTTGGATCCGATCTTGTGCCTGCTGGAAAAAACTTGCCAGCTTTCGCGCTTTTTCCACTGTGTCTCCTTCTTGTGGATCCACACTCTGTTTGATCGACGAGGTCAAGGGTGACCCTTCGAGAACTCTAGCTCACGCACTTGGTGTTTTACCGCTTGTTGTTGGTCCCCTGGACCAAAATAATTAATGCGTTCTTCACCCGCCCTCGATGGAATATCAAATCTCCCGATGTTTACTGGAATATAAAATGCCCCCGACCTCCTGTACACTCAAATACCTTATCGATTATCGACCCGTCGCCCCAGGGATACGATTTGTCGAGGGGAAAATATCGCGAACGGTGTTTCCGACGTAGCTTACTTCCATGACCGGTGAATTGCATCATTCACTAATACCCCAATCTTTCCACAAAGATGTAAACGTTTAATCGACACAGTATCACTGGCATGTATCAGCGGTAATTTAAAGAGCGATTAAAATAATAATAACATGTTGTGTCCTTGTTTAAACATATTTGGACATACCTTTTCTTATCACTATGTCTGGCTAGCTAAAAACTATTCTTCTTCAATTTTCCAACCTTTGAGTTTGCATTTCACGATGAAAACATCAAGTTTGACCAACGCTTGCAATGAGTTTCAGAGTAATTTGACTCTGTATAATTTCCGTAAAAACAAGCGACTATGAGCAATGTTCTCCGAAAGACGTAATGAATGTTAACAACGGCCTTTAATTATATATTCATTCGCTTCATCACATCTTTTATTTGTTACTTAAAGGGGATATGCTAAAATTTTTGTACTTCATAAAAAAGTCATTTACTCGCCATTTTTTTTTTCTTTGAGTAACGAAATGAATTCAATTACAAAAATGAGCATGCTTAGACTTATATCAAGATTACAACTAGACTCAAAGTTATGTTTCATTGATGGTATGCTTAGGCGAAAGTGTCTAGAAAAAGAAGGTAAACTCTAAGTGTGATAGGTTTACATCTCACACGGTGAAACTGACATCACACTCACCATTATCAATGATGACTGTACATACAACAGCTGTCATTATCGATAGTAATCACTTGGAATTATTTACCGTGTGAACCCTCATAGTCAGTCTAATCAACATAGTGAAACTCTTCTACCGGCAGTTCGAGTAGTTCGACATGAGCGGGGCTTCATTGCATTCGATGATTTCGATCCTACATGACATTCATCAGTTTGTTAGCTAGGTGCGGTACCTACTTGGAACAGTAAATACCCCACATGCAAATTCACAGTCATATCCGGTACATAAACTCTACCTACCCCTCAACATTGATCGAGTTTTATTTTTTGTGCTCAGATGATGTGACGTGCTTCCCAATTCAAACACTTGATACCGATTTTCCCATTCCATTGGCGCATATCGCTTAATGTAAGTGAACTCTAATTCTCTGGACGAGAATGACGTGCTTGTGATTCATCAATTTATATTACATCGGCTTGTTACCTCAAAAAGCCTAGGATGTTAGGATTGGTTGAATCGGTCTAATGATATAGTAATGAAGATAACTAAGCATGACTTGCATAACGTATAACGTGTGTCATTTTAATAAAACTTAAGTTTCCCAAGATTACCGTGACAACAGAATTACATCCAACGAACCAGATGAGACACTACTTCATAAAAACGTGTCTACAATATTAAAGGTGAGGTGTGTACATTTTTTGTAACGTGTGAATCAATGATGTACAACATATAGCCGAAAGGCATGGAAGCCATCCAATCGAACCAATTGGACGTTTATATCATCAGTCTCGAAAAATAAATTCAAAGTGTAGTCGTTCGGTGCACCTCCTTCTTTGATCCTCAACCTGAGAGAGAAGGAGTGAGAGTAAGAGAGAAAGAGAGACAGCGAGAGAGAGAGAGAGAGAGTCGTTTGCCGTCGTAAAACTGGCTTCAAAAGATTCGAGGTCTGACGATCCGGTTTGAGCAAACCTAGGAATGGATTTATATTCAAAGTCTAGGTGGAGTAAAACTTAACCTAACCGAACCCAACCCAACCCCGACAAGAGGCAAGGGGTTACATTCGCGGTAACTGAATCGAACCCGTCGTTCTCGCAACGGCCGTGGTCTTCTACTTGGGCAGGGATAGACAGAGGATTACCTCGGGTGCTTGGAAGCGGTAACTTTCCACTTAGATTATGCATACAACCGCGGGAGCAGCCTCACGAAGAACTCGGAACCGGAGAGACACTGTTGACACTTGGAAGGTAAGGGTCGCATAACTGATCATTCGAATCAGGGACTCCTCGCTTCGACTCCTCTCTTTTGCAAGATTCGCTGGTCTCAGCCGCCTCGACGACGCTGCTCAGTCGGCACCGAGACGAAGGATCGATAGGTTCGGAGAAAGCTCTCTCCCCTGACCCCTCGATTCCTCCGCGAAACAGTCTCGATAAATACCAACTGGAACGTAATTAACGGTATTGTTGAACGCTGTCATTCGCATGGCTGGGCTGCAAGCGGAAGGCAAGGAACCCTTACGTTTTGCTGGCAAACTGCTGCCACCGAAATACAGATTATTTATATACCTATATCTCGTAATTTTGTTAACTTCTACCTCAGGACAATTTCGGATAAAGTTTTCTTTTTTCCTGAAATCCTACTTCGCCGGCAATCAGGGCAGCAGACTAGAATAAAAAGATGATGACGTGAACTTACAAGGAAGGTATCACAGGTCGATCTCTCTGATTTGATTTCTTTTGCGATATGTTATAGTTGACTGAAAACCAAGTGACACGTATTATTTTTTAACCGTCATTAAAAACGTTAAGGGGATGAAACTACCCTTCAAAGTCAGGCATGTCAAGGGGTGATTTGGCAGTTTCATTAACAACAACGTAATACTTTTTAACCAATCCAACTGGAAAAGTTTTCTTGTAACGAGAAATGAAAAATGTAATTTTCTCAAAAAAAAAAAAAAAAAAAAGCTGCCGAACCGCCCTTTGACATGCCATACTTTGCAGGGTGGTTTCACTCCCTTAAAGTGTTTATGGCAGTTGAAAAAAAAATATGTGCACTTAATTTTTAATCTACTGTAAAATATTACGAAAGAAGTCAAATCGGAGACATCGACTTGGGATACATTCATTGTGAGATGTGATGGCAAGTCGTCAACAGTACTGATGACAACCTCTGCAATCTTCTGTCGATTACGATTTGAGCTTGAACAATTGGATGAGATGTCATAAGAACTGATTTTCTTGGATCCTGTGTACCACTTCCAGTCAAAGATAATCAAATTCAGTCACTGTAAAAATGGTCGTAGAATCGACGTTTATCGACCGGATATAGAATTTAGACACGCTTATTGGAGTCGTTACACTCCATCGAGTTTCAAGGGTATCTCCTAAGCTATCCTACCCAGCATTATCCTGCACTGTTACTTCGAATCAAATTAACTCCAAGGCTGAATTGAACTTGTCGTTGACTGTCACTTCAGGTATCATACTTATATGTATATTCAAAATTATCGACAAACTGCAGTGACAGCAGAACTGACCTTTTGATTACTTTTCTTGATTTGATCCTCAAAAGCTCTGTGATTGCCAGTTGTGTATCTGTACGTGTGCTGATTCTATTATTAATCAAGTCAAATGAGTACACGAACAATAAAAAGAGCAAAATGAAACATCAGAAGCCAAGAGACAAGAAGTAATGCCTCACACCGGCGTTCTTTGATCTATGATTCTTTATTGTAAAATGTAATGAATCAAAGGGTCGATGTAATGTTAAAAATGATTAAACTAATCGTTCCAGCGTGACTGGAACCTCAACTGTCGCAATTCAATTGTCTCTGTAACTTCCGAGGTACTTCGCGATAAGCTTTCTAATGGTTCCGTCATATTCACCGTCATCTAAGAATCGAGTTTTATAAGGTATCACGTGCAAGATTGACACCCTATAATTTTTGTAACACTGAATCTATCCGGTTTTATCACCATCATCTGATGTTTGGCGAATAGGCTTCAACGTTCGTGATTACGGAAAAATGTGAAAAGTTTTTGGAAGCTCCCGCTAATAACAACTTAAGTCACTAATAATCTAACTCGATTGCAGTAGGCCATTCGGCGGTAAGTTTAGGTCAACGGATCGATTCTTCTACCTGCTTGTGGCTGATGTCGAACGCTCGCGTTGCCAAGGAACTCGACGCCTTTGAATGGACTCAAAACATAAAGACAACTAACTTAGGCGACGACAGTTACCAGACGCTGTTGCTGGCCCCGATCTTCTCCAGGGATTATAATTTCGTCTATTAAGGCAATGAGTTTTCTTCGTAGAAGTCAGAGGCCTTTCAGAGTGCCTATTAATCAGAATTTTGGGCAACTCAATTATACCGAATGACATGATTCGCGGAGACATTACGTAAATACTGACACATACACCCGGTAAGAATTCCCAAAGTAACGAACAAACAGAATAATTTTTTCGAGCAACAGTTTCGTGAAGGCTTAAAGAGAGTGTTACATCAGATAGATTCAACCCTTCTTAGTCGGTACACCCTTTCGAGTTCGGAGCTAATTTGGTTTCTTTAAAATCAAATGATCGTGTAAAATGAACCTTCCTTCACCACCATTGAATTCGGAGTACAGTAATTCTAGAAAAAAGGTCCGTCTTGAACTTTTGGGTTCACCGATTTCAACCCTAATAGTTTGGTATTCGAAATTGTGTAATCAGTATTCTCAGTGAAAATTGATATCGAATCAAGGCTTTATTAGAGATATTCATTTCTTATTTTCCTTTACAATATTAGATGAGATATATTGTATACTGAATTGCAATATTCCAAAGCTAGATTCGAAGTCGGTGATTCCAAAACGCTCTGAAGACTGATTTTGAGTGGCACTACTTTATGTTTATATTTCGTTTGCCATTCGAGGTTTCCACACTTCTGGTGTCGTATCGCAGATCAAAGCTCTTAAATATCGCTTGTCTAATGTTTTGTTTGACAAGATTTCAGAATTTCCGCAGATCTCCATATTCTCATGCATTTCAACGATTTCTAAAGCGATTGCAGAAACAAACAAAAAATGGTTATTACGACCTTCTGGTTTCATGTACTTATCATTGGTGAAAGGTCGTATCTGGTTGACATACAACCTTTTTCCTTTAATTTAATTTTTTTTATTTTCAAACGTTTGATCTCGATTAAATAATACTTTATGATCATTTTCGGAGGTAATGGTGAAAGAAAAATAATTATACGCCCTGACCTCATTAGATACGGGACATGGCTTCGGAAATCAAGTTCTACTGATCGTAAATTTTCAGTAGATACTATCTCAATTCTAATACCACATTTATCAACAGCAATTCTCAATCTCTAGAAATGGGTTTCTTCCAGAGAAGAATGACTTCGAAATCTACAAGATACATCGATTCAGACAAACTCAGCAAATTTTTAGTAGCGATCTATTTGAAACCAAGCAGTTCTTGTTTCGGACATTTTCCTGTAATTTTGATTAATTTTACAATTATACCTTACTGCAGGATCTATCGAAATGAGATGCGATGTTACAAATATTCATGATAGCGTTTCCGCTTACCGAATAAACAATGCTCATTACTTATTCATTTGAAACTCGATCAAAGATGCAACACCCTGAAGTAAGAAGCCTCTCATAGTAAAGTATCAAAATTGGGTACTGTGGAGATTACAAGCACAAAATGCTTTGAGCTTTGAGCTTTGAGATGGTTTTCGACATGGTGTTAATACGGCGACGGCCTTTGATGCCGTTTCGTGGTAGTGACTAAACCCACGTTTAACGGCCAGGTCGCATACGTTTAACGGGTATAACTATATCGATCAATTTCTACCTGGTGGCACCGTTTGTTACCAACAACTGACTCAAACTCATCGGCATTATTCATACAGATCTGTCAAAAAATTATGTTGTTCTTACGAACACAGTTACCATTTTGCGCTGGAATGCAATACTGTGTTTTTTTTTTCACGCCAACTGTCACCGCCACGCTTCAACCTCACTCAATTTCTACATGGCCACCCCACATAGATCAACCATATTGCCGCTGACTGGCTCAAGCTACCCTGACCGTGTCCAGAGTTCAATCCATAGCCACATAACCACGGCCTCGCATTGCCATATTGTGGCTTCTCGAGAGGATTAGCTGCTAACACCACACTCCGAGTCGATATCATATTTACATGACTACCATTTAGGACTTTGCATGGATTCCAAATTGGAGGAGCTGCCACGAAAAGATCATAGAGACTCATTCGACCTCTACCGGTCATGACCTCAATGCACCAGCGTCATCCAGTCATTCGCAATACTTCTAAAACACCATTGTGACATCATCCGAACTAGTACGGTTTTCATATGATGACAACTTGACTCAATATAGTTGAATTTTTTTTTTCTCTCATAGAGCAAATTTAAATAGCAAATTACTGATAAAACGCAGCTATAATTCCAAGCTCGAATAAAACAGTCACTCCAAAATTACACGAATCACATATTTGTTCAAGTAAATTACTCCGTGCAATGAGTGAATTCATGCGTTTCCTAATGATTTTAGGAAAAGCGCGACACATTTCAAAGCTACTCGTATGGTATGAGAAAGTGTAGTGTTAGAATGGTCGCCGTGTGACGGCTGTGCCGCAGACTTAATGGTTCAATGTACTGGACTGAGTGAGCCAACATATGTGGTCACCGCATGGCTGGTTGACGGTTTATGCTAGACATTTAGCTAACCGCGACATCGACACACATGCGACTTCCAGACGGCTGCCAAATGTCTATACCTACTGGAGACCATTTTCATGATTCTGACTCCTGGATTTTACCCAGCCAAAAAGGTAGTACAATTTTTACATGCTCTGTAAGATCGATGCCACCTCAATGTTATTAGATGCTATTGGAGTTTTCGAGACCAAGGAGCAATCGTAAAACTTACTCAGCTTTCCTCGTCCGTCTTTGAGACACGCCACGAACGTTGGTATCGTTGATGAGAAGATTACGAAGTGAAATTGTGAATTGTTGGTAGCCACCAATTTAGATGAATATGGCAGGTGCGAGTAAAAATTTTAAATTGTCAAACTTTGGACTGACCATCTAATCCACGGCATATTGCGCAAGTTGCTACATTCGAAGTTTTGACCATTGGGAATCCTGACCATTTTAAATTTTGACTATTCGGAGCTTCAACCGTTTGTAATCTTAACCATTCGGAATTTTGACCGTCGAGAATAACGTATTTCGAACAGGTTTTACTCACCAGTTTTAATGAAATGCCTGTATTCAGATTTTTGACACTTCCGAACCCAACATTTCGGTATTAATTCTTATCCGAGAACTCGGCCATCTGCATCCTATTCGGGCATGTATAAGTAGCTTGCAAAAATAATTTTTACGTTTCTGTCACCTCGATGACACATAAGCATGGCTTTATGCAAGGCGATTCGTGAAGGTGTGTCTGAGAATGATCACCCGGGGCTAATTTGTGGGAAAAAAATTTTGATGCATGTTTCCCACTGGGATTATGTAATGTAATGTAACACATATATTCCGGGTGAAATCCCTGGCAATTCTTCTCGGGTGAATATATACACAGCGTGATTGATTGCGAGAGCCGGAGGCGTTAATCTCGGAATAGAGTTTATAGAACACATTTCAAAAACGCATTTATCATGAAACCTTCGGTTAGCTGAACTCAATCCCTCCAGGGCCGCCCTCCGGATTACCAGCTGGAAGTGGATCGTGAAACGGACGGAAAATATGACGGCTGGTTTAATTAGTTACTTGTTCAAGTTGAAGCTGCGTCTCCCGGCCTTTCAAATCCACAGTCTCGGTGGGTAATACGAACGTAGGTGGGCAGGCAGGCTGCAGAGAATCGATCTAAATAGCCTCATAAAAGGTGGCGATGATAATAACAATGAATCTGGGCTCGATTATATTCGAGCAGGAGGAATTTATTTCTGAAGAAAATAAAAGGACCGTTTTTGTCCGCTACGGCGGCGGAAAATTAATTGACAATTAAACCAAATTAGCGAAACCGTGCAACGACTGCATCATCCGTTCAATTTCAACTCCACACTCAATGAACTTGATTGTTATACACTTTTTGTAAATTTGAATTCTCTCTCCTTGATTTAACCTTCAGCCGGCAGCTCTTTCTCCGTCGCTCAAAGTGCCCTTCAAAGGACAAGGAAACTCGATACATCGCAGAACCACAGCGGCCTGAGGTGAAAACATGACGCCGCAGTTTGAAAAAAGTTCAACCTCGCGCCGGTAATTGTAAATTTCAGTAAATTAATAGTGCCAAGAAAACACAGACCTGTATAAGTGTGTACGTGATCACGAATCGAAAATTTTTAAACGATTTACAGTCAGGTTCAACAGAATAATAAGATTGATACATATTTGATGAATGGATTTTCCATGTTTGAGTGATTTATCCTCGGATTTATCCGCATTTCATTAATGTTATGAGGAATATCACGCATGATTTCAATGAGTTTTAGGTCTGATCCATGATTGAAAACCTTTTGCTCTCGCTCGCTCTCAGGGTATCCTAAAAAGGAAACCAAATTTTCTAATATTCTAGAAATTTCAATTTCTTGTAATACTCAAAATTCAAACATAGCCACAAAATTTCATCGGGCTTTTTTTTTTAATTTTCTGTGGCATTTTCGAAATAAACAGAAAAAATTATAATCATATAACACATCCAACACATGTGAGTATGTCAGAAGTCATGAGGTTGAAATTTGTAACGTTATCATAACGAAACATCGGGAAAAAACTGACTATCTTCTTATTTTTACAATGACTTAATAAACTAAAATTTCAAAATACAAATATGTTTTTTTTTTTTATCGGTTTACTGAATTTCAACCAAATCCAAAGTCGCAAAATCAAGTTTTTCTCCAGATGATTCATTACAATAACGTTATTAACTGCAACATGACCAGAAACTGTACGCCTCGTAAATCTTCGAAGACCCTGAACCTGGTCTCCTTTCTCCTGATTCTCATGCTTCTGTAAACAATTATTACATCGTATTGAAAATATTTAATGAAATGAGCTATTTCACTTTCAAGAGTTATAACTCCAAGCCAAACAATTTTGCTCAAGAAACTTGAGGGAACGTTAAACAACGTAACACACACTTCAGATCAATGACCGCTAACACTAGGTCATCAATTGTACCCAAGACCAAGTGGAAAATATTTTTACCAGTATGAGAATTGGTGACAGCTGTTAATGTCGATTATACACGAGTGACAATAGTTGCCAATGTAGCATGATGAAATACAAGGAGACCCAGAAAGTTGAGAAAGCACTCTACTCTTCAAGCGGAGTATACCAAGCTAAAACCCAACGTGTTACTCACTGAAATCGGCATCTGATCCCAACCAACGGAATCGATCTAGTTTCCGTTGATCGGAGTTCAGAGATTGCAGCTACTTCACCCATCCTTCGTGTCAGTAGCCGAGAGACACGTGAACAGGAACATTGTTCCCTCGGAAACAATGGCGAGTAGAATGGGTAGAGTGTGGGAAATAACAAGGGTGTGTCTCTCCGTGTCCCCGCTTCCATCCTCGTCTTCCTTGTCTCGAACTCCATCGCCGCCTGTGTGAATCTTCCAGGGTCTTTAAGGCGGGCGAGTCACCATCGCCGACAATTGCACCAGGACTCCCCATCACCGACCGTTTCAGACACGCTTGTGCCTTATTATCTAGTTATAACTTACCCTACAGTGTAGGTTCCCTGTGGGCATTCCCCGAGGCTACTATGCCACTCATTATATACTTGTGTCAGACAGCTGGCACGGAAGTTACCCTATGCAGTCTCGGACACCCGTGTTCATTATACTCGGTCAGACAGGCGTACGCAACTTCTTTGCTCCACGTGTCAATCAATTTTTGACGTATTTTGTATACTTTTTTCATGCTATTATCAAAATACCGAATACCTTCTGATCTAAATCGCCTTATGCAGTTCACTAGATAAAGTTAGTAAAATTTATGAAGTGATGAGAAATATTTAATGATTACCGCTATCAAATGATATACATCGTAAATCTACAAAAATTTTTGTCGAAGTGGCAAAATACTCCCGATAAAGCGTTAAAAATCCCTTCTCGCAACAGAAGTAAGTTGAACAGGCATCTACCTAGTATAATCAGCAAAACTGATTACATTAGTGGTCTAATACTATCAATTTGCAATTGCATATTTTTCTCTCATCGTTTGATGAGGCAGGTAAATCATATGACATAAATTACAATCGAATGGTAATTTTATCAGTTACAACA
Source organism: Neodiprion lecontei (assembly GCF_021901455.1). NCBI lineage: Eukaryota > Metazoa > Arthropoda > Insecta > Hymenoptera > Diprionidae > Neodiprion > Neodiprion lecontei. The sequence continues at coordinate 6,363,392 of NC_060266.1, forward strand.
ATTAAACAATCATTTTCCAATCCTTACAACGTGATTTCACTGAGTAGATCTGATTTCATATTCGCAACAGAATCTATGGGATTGTGGTTCCAAAAATTTTCTTAGATATTACTAAAAAATGTTGTGTTCTGCCCACTATAAAATCATCTAAACTTCTTGGTTTTGTCAAAGTAATGTTTGGTAGGATGTATATTATCCCTGAAACTTCTGGCTTCGAGGACAAAATTTCGGTCACTACGACCAAATCATTTTCTCAGTGTAACCACTCGTGACCTTCATCTTCGATCTCTTTGATTAAACTACAAAAAAAGTATAATATAAAGTCGCATATGGTATTACTATAATGGATGGATTTCCGTTGCAATATAACGATTATACCGACACTCCAAGCACAATTATTACCACAACTATAGCAGGTACAATTTTCTGTACAGTATAAGACCAGTTTCCATCGAGAGGCGGCAAATCCACTCGCTAGCACACCTCGCGTACCATACGTGAATTTTTTAGCGTACCCACCCTGTACTCTGTATAACTTCAACGATGTCATTGCTACTCTTTGAAAAAGAGTCGGTGAACGTATAAATGACAACCCCGTGTTTGTCGAGTGAGTTTTCCCACGACTTAAACACCTCGTGCAGACGTGTCGAACACTGTTCAACAGAATACTCATGGAATAATTCCTAGTGAAAAGTGCGGTGCAAGCATATAAAGGTTTAACGATTTTACGAAGGGACGGAATAAAGATGCACGAGCTACCAAGTAGCAGCAAACTTAAGCCACCATGAAACGGTGTCGGTTATACACCATGAATAAACCAAGATGTTACGCTTCTCCGACGTGTGCGACAGTTACATTATAATGTGGACAGTAAGTTTCACAGTTCGTGTAAACTCTCGAGTATCTAGTCGTGTGATAATATCATTACTGTTACCGCAGTAACAGATCTGGAAAGCAAACTTCCAATTCTTATGCTAATCATTCGGTACATATTTGGCACTTGTAACAATTCAAATATTCCCGCCTCAAACCAAAACTAGTACTACAATTGGAATTGATTCAAGGTGTAATTACGTGGTGTCTACCTTCGTCGATTTACACTTTTGTTCTCGGAATCGAGATTTCTCTGTAACAATCTTTTTTCGGAACAAAATGTGTGAAATTCCCGTTCACAATAATTGTCGTTGTTTTTTTTTTTTTTTTTTTTCATCGATTGAACTTTGATGATCATGAAACCGTTTTTCATTACGAAGTTCCTTGTCGAAGATTCCGTCACAATAGAAACAAGTCAGTGACCGGTAAAGCATAAACTTTGGAAATTATCTTCGAGAATAAAACCACATGGATCTTGGTTTCCAACGAACGTTTCGCTGTTATTAATATCATCGAGTGATCTACGTTACTTGTAATCGGAAGATGAGTGATTATTAGAGAAACAATTCAAACATTAAAAAGACAAAACTTCAACGAAAACATATACAATGAAAGTGAGAGAGTATTCAAAATGAATAAAGATACATCAGAGAAACAATCGTAATGTGGAAAAAAAAAAACAATTTACGTTTACAATTTTAACTTTAAACACCATTTGACAGATAATCTATGTATTGAATGAGCGAATGATTGAATGGATGAATGAATTAATATGCAATGTTTTTTTTTTTTTTGCTATTGCTATAAAATTGAGACGGTAAAATGAAGCGAAATATTTAAAATTTTCATCATACGTAACAGAAAACTCTGGTTAATTTATTTTTAATCAACTTAAATTAATATACACTCTAACGGATCCCATAAATGAAAAAAATGTACTTAAGCTCAGGTATCGAATCAAGAACGGACTTGAAGGCCTTCAGTTGTACGGTGCTTGACGCATACGCGCTAACGCTTTTCATCCAATCATCTTGATGGTGCCAAGAACATCAGGACAGAACATAACGACATTAGTTACTCAGAGCTTTCCAACGAGTGCTGATTCGGGCAACTCCCAATTAAAGTCCTGGAAAATTTCATTAAACTTTCCAAACAATGATCATTGTTTTAACTTGCTCAGAATCGAACAATTCAAACCTCGGTACGGTGAACGCTTGACTTTCTCAAACTTACCAGTAAATCCGTTACAGGTTAGACGGCTTAAGTATTAAATGAAGAAAAAATACATAAAAAAATTCCCACGACTCCGGTTCACACCGTAATTCTACACCGAGAGAAATTTTTAGGTCCGGTGACCGCTCAATCCTTAACTATTTTCATTTTTACCACAATCGGAAAATATAGTTGTAGGTAGAAAATGAAGATTAGTTTTGTAGCTGTTACCGGAAAGTCTAGTATCCGTTACTATTCTTTCTCATTACGATCACTGTTGCTATATTTTCTTGTAACCGTTGCGAAAATTTAATGCTTGTGCAAGAATAAATTGACGTTAAAGCCTTATTTAACTAAAAAAGTAGAGTAAACATCACAAACTGATTTTGCGTTGCAATAACCAAAAAAGGATCGACAATAGCGCAAAATGGTTACGCGTACCTTGTTTTTTGCAATACCAACAATATTCGAAAAGTTTTTTCAACGATACCTGTTTTACTGAATTTTTTTAGTTACTACAACAAATGAAATTTTTCGTAGTGTACGTGTCGAGAAAGCTTTAACGATGTAGATTCGGTGCAAGTTTCTGGCTGTGAAATAACTCCGGGTTGGATTGCACAGAGTTCCTCGAGGCGTACGTAGCGTCGGGTGCAGCAAATTGACGGTATATCAGTTGCCCCTCGTTAGAGCAACTCTGCAGGAGCCGGCTGCACGAGCCAGAAAACCGGGAATCGAAGCTCACACAGACATCGCGGATTGAGAGAGGGCATGGAAATTTGCTGCCTTCTACTGCACGCAGTCGGAACACTGCACAAACGGAAACAAACGGAGGAGATACGCTAGCGGTAAAGTAAACGCAGAAAATGTACGACTTGTGAATATAACGATATTGCTTCTCTGCATTTTTCCACTTGACGGCTGCTTCGGGTAACGTTATTCACTCACAGGATAAATTTCAACATGCAGATACTCGATATCTGCTACCTACCAGTCGCCGGATGTGCGTTATGGAAAATTTCATGTCTTCAAAGGATTTAAATGTCACATTGGTGTCACTGGTATACTCATTTATACTCAGCACAGTTGATCTTTTATAATATAATGCCCGATTATGAGTCGTCTTCAACCAGTTAAAGTGCATGATCGAATTCCTTAAATTTCAGAGTAAAGCAAAATTTCAATTTTTTTTTTTCTGTGTAAACGAATGATCAGTCAATCATCTTGAGCGCATCGCTGCATCGTCAGAATTAGTTATCAGAAGTTTCCAATACGGTAAATTACTTTGATGTTTAGCATACTTGGAATAACAGGTAACAATTCACCGATTTCTTGAATTTTCGTACAAAGTGTATTTTATAACAAATTTTACAGTAAGTTCGTAGAGATGTACTAAAATTTTGAAATTATTTTATCCAATTGTGAAACACAAAGAGTCTAGCACACCTTTCTCATATTTTGTATTTTACGATGTAGAAATCTTGAGAACTATATTTCAAAACACGAAAGTTTTTTCTCCAATTTAACTAATTTCTGAGTCATAATTATCAAGGGTGAATTTATAATCTTCAACATAGGCGAAGTTGAAAAAATATCTTCGTTCTAATATTCCGAGAAATTTTCACGTATTTTTACGTCAATTACAGACAGATGGACATAATTGAGTTGAAAAGTGCGACGTCCGGTAACTCGGGAATGGAAAGTGGTAATCAGTTTTTGAATTTTTGACAAATTGATAGGAAGTTTCTGTTTGAAATTTTTTTATCAGCTCCGTACTTCATTGAAAGTTGAAAGTGTGGTTCATGTTCAAATTGATGAGAAACCGTCGTTTCATCGCCTGCGGGGTTTCGCCTGACAAGGCGTTTCGAAACTTTGGGAAAAGTTTCAAAGCAAATTTCCAAATATATTACAAAGTCATATCTATACTCATGCACACAGCAATATTGATATTAATAGAAGTGCTTCCGTACGAGTTTTCGCCCCTTCGGCTTTCGACTTCCGTGTAAATATATTTTCGATTTTTCCATACCATTGAACAAAGAATCGCGTGTCTGTAATTTATTTATAAACCCCCACTGAGAGAAATTTTTAGTTCCGGTTACCGCTCAATCCTTTTTACTATTTTTACTTTTTACCACAATCGAATAATTTAGTTCCAGATACAAAATGAAAATAAGTTTTCTAGCTGTTACCGGAAAGTCTAGTATCCGTTACTGTTCTTTCTAATTACGATCAACGTTACTATATTTTCTTGCTACCGTTGCGAAAATTTAACGCTTGTGCAAGAATAAATTGACGTTGAAGCCTTTATTTAACTAAAAAAGTAGAATAAACCTCACAAACTGATTTTGCGTTGCAATTACCAAAAAAGGATCGACAATAGCGCAAAATGGTAACGCGTACCTCGTTTTTCGTAACGCCAACAATATTCAAACAGTTCTTTCAACGATACCTTTTTTACTGAATTTTTCTAGCCACTATAGCAAATGAAATTTTTCTCAATGCCGAACATCATTTGGTGGAGGAAATACCGTTCATGCCGAGCAAACGGAGAGGAAAGAGAAAAATTGAAGCTGCCGGAGTCTCGATATTTGGATGATCTCTGCCCGAAGGATACGGTTTGCTCAAGCGGCGGGTTCCTACATAATTCTACGGTTAGTTCGTTAGAGGGAATCCTTCGGGCTTTAGCGCCGCTCGTTCTGCAAGCACACCATCAGAAATGCGGAACGCGTGTAACTGAAACTCGGTCTATCCGACCGAGAGCCCCTCTGAATTTTAAATTTCTACGAATGTTTACATGGAAGAACAACCTGCCCGTGGCTAACCGCGAGTGTATGTCACAGTTGCGTTCCATTAATGCCTCAATTGTCGGCTCGCGTTGCAGACCCCGTTAAAGGTGAAACCGCGCAATTCGCGTTGTTGCAGGTATTTTAATCGAGGCGTGCAGTCCGTTTGCGGGAGTGGTGAAAATTGGTATTAATCACATCGCATCCGTGTATGTTTATCGGCCTAACGTTGGGCATAATTTATGCATGTTTTTGGGGCTGGTTTCACGCAAGTATAAAGCACGCGCACCGCCCGTTAGTGCCAGCCCAACTTCACCGATAATTCATTCCGGCTCCCGACAGACTCGCGTGACGAAACCCGCGATTTTCGTATGCTTGTTTATTCATTTATTAACACGTTTCGTTGTTTTATTTATACCGAGATGCACGAGGGACTTTCTCAGGAACGACGAAAATCGTGGAAATAAACAAACGCCTCTCTGGCAGCTTAGGTAGTTTAAAAAAACGGGGCGGGGTTGAAATTCCGAATTTGAAAAGTACCGAAAGCTCCTGATTCAAAATTATTTAATCGCGAAATTTGAAGTACGGACAATGAAGAAACAGAAACAACAAAGTTTCAAACGGTCGGAAACCCGATGGCTCGAAGTTCCGAAATGCGAGATTCTGAAAATTCAAATTACGATAGGGCAAAATTGCGAAGAGTAAAATTCCGAACAATAAAGTTTCGATAGTGTAAAATTCCGAGAGTTGAAATGTACTCACACGGCATGATTTACTCGAAGAGCGACCGTAAATAATCAGAGGAACTGAACCGATTCCGAATGTAAAAATATTATGTTCATATATTTTCATACTCTACATTTGAAGTTGGGATTTTAATCAATGTTAGACGGTTGGAACAAATTTAGAAAAAAAATATTAAAAATTGAGCTGTAAAAGAGCACGCAAAGAGCTTCTTTGGTTTATTGTTGTGATTGTCCATTTCACAGCATCTTACACGATTGTTTTTTCCACATAGTAACGGCGATAAACTGCCTTCATTTGGAAAAAAACTTTATTTTTTCACACAGTATCTTACATGTTTTCAGTATAGACCGTTTCACACACCTTCATAATTTTTATTCACGCGTATCAACAGCTACCGTTGTGATATAAATAGCATACGCAGTGCACGCTACGAGTCTAATTTAAATCAGTAGCCATAGCTTATCTCTAGAAATCAATCGATGACGTATCTTTCTCGACGTATCCACGCTACTGCATTCATTATCATACGCTTATCTGCTATATCAAAAAGCCCTAAGACCTCTCTCAGCTTTCTCCCTGAATATCTTTCAGGTGCCGCAGTGCTACACGTTCATTCTGACAGAATATTACGACGGAATTCGAAATCCCGTGAATATATTTTTAACGAAGAGCATTGATTTTGGAAGACGATTTTAACATCCGTTGCAAAAAAATTATGGTATTAAATGCGAATAAATTTGGTCGATGTCTATTAACATAGCGTAATTTTTGCGGTCAATTTCGAAACTCGACGTCAAAAAGTGTTAGATTGACATTAAATGTAGGTATTAGATTATCATTAGATAGTGTGATAGATTCGCACGAAACTGCAATACACGGAAAGCAATGCCGTGTATTTTGCTTGCAGAGTAAACTGCACACAAATTACTTTTTAAAACTACAGTGATTCAATTTATACGTTCTTTCGACGGTTTAAAAGATGACGAAAAGCACGATGCAAGAGTTAAATTGAAATGATCGACGATCTGCGTGACAACCTGGAATTGTAATGAGATTTTTAATTTGGTCGTGGAAAAAACTGAAAACATCACTTTTCTATCATGGGAATTGGAAATGATTTTTTGAGGTAACAAGTTCACCTTTTTTCGTCGATAAAACAAGTTGGCTTGAACCGACTTTTATGTACATTATATTTTTCATAGAACATAGAGTTGATAAACTGAACGATTTAGTTTTTAATAACTTACTAGAACTGGAAAAATGTCAGGGAAAACCAGGTTTTAGGTTCTGGAAAACCTGGATGACATGGAATTTTCTTTCCACAAATTTGTGGCCAGCCTGAGTCGCGATAAAAAATGTCAGTCGCACCTATTCAGACATTCATGTGAATGGCCAGAAGCAATGGTCTTGGTCTTCACAGATTGGAAGATGATTATCGGAGTCTTCTTACGAATCGCTAGTAAAGTAAGAAAGTTAGCTGAAAGATAGTCTCTGCGAGGAGACTAGCTCAAAGAGGTCCTTGGGACTTTGGATAGAGGTGAACAAATGCATTGCTGGTCAGACGTAGTAAATCCTTCTTGCGGTGAAACGACGGGGCAGGACAATGAATTACTACTGAACCACGCATGGGACAGCGAATAAGACAGGAAGTTACGCCGAGGATACGGGTTGAGTGCTCCTCGGCCAAAGCTAGGTATGTGCTTTTAAGTGGATCTTCGGATACTCCGGCCGATAGCCTCGAGTGTATGAGTGGTCGCCACATGAGCCGTTACACACACGCCTTCAAGGCGCCAGTCGTGTGTTACACGGTACCCATTCAAAGAGATAATCTGTCTTTCGGAGAGCAGAGGAAACTCTCCTGTTACACATACAGGCACACACACGCGCGCAGAGGTATCCTCTCGCTAATTAATTGGCTGTCAGATACCGTTGCGTTCACTACGATTCGCATGGCTCGGGCAATATTGTATCTTGTTGTGATTTGTGGACATCTTACATCCCGATGTAAGATTACAATGCAGAAGGGACGGATTTTCGAGGGATTTGTTTGGGCATAAATTGAGATTCTTGTGAGTATTTAGGAGTGGATTTCACGGAATAACAAACTGACCATTATCACTGTCGATTTCTCTTAATTATATGTATGTGGCGCGATATAAATAATCCACTCACATTGGGAAGGGTTGCAAATCAGGTTCACTGTTTCTCGACAGCTCATTTTTGAACTTGGATAAAAGATATCATTTAGTATGGATTTCAATTGGAAATATACCGATGACCTTTCTTAACCTTCAACCGACAGCTTGGGGTCGTTCGTAACGTAAGGGTTTTTCATTGAGATTTTTGTAAATTGAAAGTTTGGAAATGTGACTTCATTTTTGACTACCTGAAAGTTGAATATTATTATTGCCACCTTTTTTATCCTGGAAAAGACATTTCGGTGAATACCTCAAAAAAATTCAGGTCAAAATATGGAACTGCTTCATTACAGCAAGCAATTTTCGGTTGGGGTATTTAACAAACCCAACGACACCCAGCTAAAGGTTAAAATTGTACCTTTGGTGAAGTTGTAAACTGTATGCTGTTTACTTCAAACTTTGATGTTCGATCAATTCTCTCCGTCACATCTTCAGCCAACATCTTGATCCGCTGATAGAAGTCGAATATCGTAAGTTATTAATAGTTAGCATTCAATAAACGTAATTGCTCCCTTCTAAAATTTTTATGCATCCAGATAATCTTGTTTTTCGTTCAATTTAGAATCATTGCATTATGTTTTAGAGCCAAAATGTCGAGTGGGGTTTCCTAACCTCCAACTGATACAGGTTCCGATAATTGCGTTAAAATTTCCACCCAGGAACTTGCGTAATTTTGTTCTCGTCTGTGAAGATTATTATACTTAACATAGGTTGTTGAACATGTTATGTTTCTTATTCGCAGAACTGAGGATGGCCGGACATGCAACGACCGAAAAGTCGTAACAATATGAATCTTGTAATCTCCGTTTTCGAAAATTTTAGATTTCGAAAAATGGAGAAAAAATCGCGAATCTTGGATACGTTTGCGTAAAAACATTGTTTCCGAATTTTATCTTATCATAAATTATTCAATATTATCAACGAGACTCGCTTCTCGTTGAGATTGTATAGCCAGTACATCCTTAAGGATAATATGGTCTTAGAGAAGTTGAGCTAAGCCTATTCTAAGCTCTGGAGCACTCGATACGGCTTACTTTACAATTCAGCTAAGCGATATTGACGAACGACCGGAATGATTCAAAGTGTTAATGGTGAATCGTGCGGTGTACAAATGGCGTGATGAGGGTTCCAATGGTGGGTACGTGGACGAAGTCCTACCTGCAGTATTTGTACGGATGATGAATTACGCGAAACCGACGTCACGCCTTAACACCCGTCCGTTTTACGTATCTATAGATCTGCATGCCCGATTGTCCCTTCGAACAAAGCATTCTTAGCCAATATACACGACACGCATACGCGTAGACCTTCGGTGATCTGTACAGGCAGGAAGTCCATATGAAACGTAACAATTAACGGAAATGAAACGGACCATGAGACCATTTTCTAACAATTAACGTGCTGCTGCCCTTTGTCCTGGAATTGACTCAAGAGATTATCATTTGTCATCACATACTTCTCATCGTAACGATTTTCTTCACGGTTGGATGGATGTTTTCTCACGAACACCTGATTTTTGAAAATGGAATAAAAGTTGATCCCGTGGAATTTAATCGGAAGAAGTTTACCATAGCGCAGAAAAAACTAGAAAATCATAGATTTTAGCCATGTACCATTATTGATGACCTCGAAGAGATCATTCAATCAATCATTTCTACAGTGGGAAAATTGCAACGTTTTACCGATTTCAATGATTTTGTTCATCAACGAATTCTCTACAAATCAATAAGGTTATATTTTCTACTTGGCCCTTCAGTTAACTTAGAAAGTCTGATTAATGAAATCATCGCAAGCGACGAACAGTAAAACAATGATACAATTAAAAATACTTCGCCGTTATCCAAAATTCGATTTCACAGATGTGTACAGAATTTTTTACGAACAACAATGCTGTGGTTTCTTTATTGTAGAAATGATTCACAATGAGATCTCTTACAAGTCATAAACAATTGCGTCATTGTAGTTGAAAGTCATTGCTTTTTCAAATTTCTCCTGTCTTGAGAGAATATTGTTTCGACAGAAATCAACTGAATTACCTTCAGTTACACTTCCAATCGTTCGTTATATCCTATTTCTGTCTTTTTCAGCGCCTTAACTGGACTGTACGTCCGGCACACTTGTCCGCAGAGATTCTGAGACGGTTAATCTTTCGGACAAGTCGGTCACGTTGGCAGTGCAGAATCAGCACGTAGCGTCACCGTCGGCTGGCCGTAAAACAGGCTCGATCTTTCCAAACCTAACGTAACTCTTGATCCTCGAACCTTACATTTTCAAGATCAAAGGGTTATGGGTTATCGATTGTGCGAGGTTTACAAAGATTTAGATCATGTAGTACTTCTACCCTTACCGACTGAGCAAACTCACCCTTCTTCTTTCTGTATTAAATAAACAAACGAACAGAAAGGGTTCAAATTTCGACATTGCGTCGCTCTTTTTAGCGGATATTGCATCGCCAACGTAACCGACTTGTCCAAAAAATTAACCGTCTCAGAATCACTGCTGACGAGTGTACATCCATATCGCGAATACGTATGCAGATTTTGAATAGTCGTCGAAAGGAATATGAATCATGAAAGAACATGCATGGATTAATTCGAAACGTTGAAATTCTTTAGGTTTCTGGTTATTCTGAAGGGAATTAAATGAGTGGTCGGTGGTGGGTGCGCCGGCACATTTGATTGCGGAAGCCTAACGCGGGAATAATTTTTGCTTACAAATTAGTACTTCAGTATTCATGTATACAGGCGGACTCCGAGATTGGCGAGTTATTTTGCGCTTATATGCAAATCACCGGCCCAAGTCTATACGCCCGATGTAATACAGCAGCGATGCCATATAAGCAGGGCTACTGCTTTCTGTAATCAAATACTTCTACGTGGAATAATTGACTAGTCCACTCAAACGGCTTATATCACTATAAACTTATCCGGACCCGAGTTGAGTTATTCCGTTTTACAGTTGTTTCTCTCTATAATATCAAACGGCTTGAAGCGTACAACTTATAATGGCTTGTTCGATAATTACTAATATACACTCTACGAGTGGAAATTCGTTTAATTCTGCTATGGGTTTTCAGACAGAAACTTGCTGGCTGAAATCACGTGATTTTGATAACTTGTTCAGGACTTCGTGACCTAACCAAGTGCTGAAAATCACTTGCAGAAAATGGTGAGCCAATCGGATCAGGGACTTTGATTTCTCAAAACCATTGGAAATGGTATAGGAAAATATAAGGTACGTTTATCAGTTATTTAACCCTTTTATTTTTCAAAATTATAAATTTACGGTACAAATTGTTAATTTCTCGATGACTAAAACCAATCGTTGGAGGGACAGACACTAGGAATTTACTGTTCATTAGTTCTAGAAAAAAAAAGGTGAACAATTGAGACAGGGTCAATAATTGATACACTCACCTTAGGTATGCAGGGTTTAACAATGTGTATTCATTAGTACGCTGCTTTTAGAAATGTTCAATTTTCAAAACCTGTCTCGAATATGTGACGCTTGCAAAAAATTTCCCTCAGTACTGAACTATATACTGTTACAAAATATGTGTAATCGTTCCAGACTCAGATTCATAACTCGAACGTGTAATTACTGTTTTTCCTCACACAAAAAAAAATTAATTATTTACACCAAAAAAATGCGAAGCTTGTACGTTTCTGTAACTGAGAGCAGGAGTTTGTTTGTATATATATTCGATTCTATTCAGATGTGTGTCGCACTTATAATCAGGTTTCTGTGTTGTATACGATATACGACTGGATTGGTGGCTATGCTGGGGTAAAAAAGACCTTGTGGCCGAGTAAACAGCATCATCAATTTCTTCCCCAAGTATTTCCTCTTTTAATTGCACCCCAGACGCATTAGATCAATTAATTCTTTCTATCATTAATATCCACGTGTGTAGATGGATCATTAATTTTTCTTAGGTAAATTTTCTGTGTGAATCTTTAGTAGTACGGAAATACATCGTAATTAAGTAGTTTTTTTTTATGATATTGACTTTTTGTTACAATAATGTTCAAAGTGATTTGAACTATTTTATGAACGGGAAGAAAACGAAGATTAATAATAACAACATTATTCTTGACTGTGTTTTATTTAATCAAGAATTGTAAAACGAGTTTATCGTCAATTTTTAACCTTCGACGGTCCGAAAACGTAATCACTTTTCTTATTGCGATTCATCCAATGGTAGGCTTACGATTTTCAAAAAACTTGTCGTCTTTTTATTTCTGAGATACCTGAATCGGAGCATAATATCAACGCTCGAGAAATCGATTCGAAATGGCGAATCCAATGCGACATTGGAAAATTGAGTTTTCATGGAACTAGATATATCAAATAATTCATCTTCCGTTCGGTATTCTTGAGAAAAAAAAGTATACGCAAAAAAAAAAAAAAAAAAAAATAGACTTTCTTACGTGTGAACTTCTTCACTTGAAAACTTGGATGAAATATAATGCTCAGTAGTAAGATCCTGCAATTCTTTTACCCACTTCACATCACTATAGCTTGTGATAATTACTTCCATCAACCATGAATAAAAAAAAAAAACTACCATTCTGAGTACATTTCACTCGATATCGAGTCTAATCAGAATTAAATAAAAAAAATGTCAAGATAAACGATTCATTTTCTGATATTCGGAGCACGGTTTTCGTAGCAATTCCACAGAGTGACCAAGCAAGTGAAATACGAAGTTAGCCCAAGTTTTCGATAGCGTATATACGGGGCAATGGGATAGATAGAAACACTCGAGAAGTTGTTCGATACAGGGAAAGATCGCGAACCTGGAGGAGGGTCGTTGGAGGAGTTACACCGTAGCGGTATCCCTCAGTTAATTAACACCGAGATAATCGCCGGTTCCTACGTGCTCTTTGGCCGAGTCCTGAGAACCGTCGGAGAGCTACGCGTGGTAGCCAGTGTTTGAAGGATAGCCCGAGAAGTTCCGGGTAACCGGAGCAAAGTGTTTTTGCAAACCAAGTCTCGTGACCGTTTCTCAATCTCGCACCAGTTCATTTTTATTTATTTTTTATTTTTTTTATACATATCTTGAGCGTTGATCGAATTTATCCGCTAATTGGTTGGTCGATTAGAGTTCTGTATCGTAGCGTGCAGCTGCGATGCCCTCGAGGCAGATTTCGGATACCAAACCTCAAGCCCTCGCTTTCGTTCTCGAGAAATCATTTTCAGACCGTAACTTTCCGGGGATATTTGGTATTCCAGATGGAGCACGCGATGGATCAACCCTTAGGCTTGGATAGTGACGGTTCTCCAGTGGAGAAAAAGTTTGGTGAAATTTTTTCCCCGTCTTCTTCTCTTCTCTTTTAACCCCCTTTCTTTTTTTTTTCCACCTCTTTTTTCGACATGCCTGCCGGCCTATCGACATTACTCTGGACTCTGAGCCGGAGGCGCCTACTGGCAACTTAATGAACCGAGGAATTCCAATTCGGGGAATTTCCGTCATGGACTGAGAGCACCGAATTTATATGCCTTTCACTCTTACGTCTATTTCTCGTACTAAACCACCGTATCTTTCGAATATCAGGCTCAGTCGGCGGAATCAATTTTTTTCATGATACTTTCGCAGAACGCCGTCCAAGTCTTTTAGAATTACATGAGAAATTCTCGTTGGAACTTTCTACACTGTGGATTCAGGACCAAACTCTTAAATTTATTGGAGAACAGAATTAGTCGCTCTGATTTGATCGCAGTGAATTATTGCAATAAATATTATCCGATGATTACCACGAACCTTGATAAAACGCTACTTGCGCTACGACATTGAAAAATGAGCGAAAATATTCCAGTGACTCAAATTATTAGATTCAAATATAATTTACAAATTTTGAACTCGTACGATTTTGTGAAAATTAATGATAGATCGGTTGTTCGAAACAGGCTTTACAGCTTTAAATTTTAGTTTTAATCTCAATGAACCAAGTGAATAGTAAATAATCTCGTAGAATCTCATTGTCAACCTTTTTTCTCAATTTCGGTGCATGATGTTGAAACGGTTATGATGATTTTTCCATTTTTAATATTATATTTGTGTCGGAAAGCTTGAAAAACTTCAGGATTCCGATCTTTGTAGAAATTTCAATAACATCGAAACTATAAAAAACACGTGTTGCATTTTGAAGCCAGATATTTGAGAGAGAATTTTTTTAATAAACTCTACATTTCTTCTTGATTTTTTGAGAACTACAATCAAGAGCGACGATTTCTCATTTCGGTTTGTGAAAATCTTACTATTGACCAGTAAAAAAAGTTTGGAAAAAGTTTGCGAAGTATATTGAATCAAGTAAAACCTATCGAAGCTGGCCGCTAGACATTTTCTAATTTGATATGCGTGAGCACAGTCGATGGAAGGATGGATCCAATTGTAAGAATTGTAATTGGATCGGAAAAGTTGGCGCGAAGGGTGGCGACAATTTCTGATTTTATGCAGTATCGATCTGCAGAAGCAGTGAGCGGAACGGCAATAATTCAAACAGCGAGATTTGCAGTCTCTCGTTACTCGGGCAATTTTAAAAGTAAACAAGACGGCAGCTTGGCTCGGTTCTCTGAATATTATATCAATGAATCATGACGAGACTGCAGGGAAAAATCTTCCCGGCATGTTTTAGTTTTAGAATACATAGGTAAATGTACAAAACCGACCATGTGAATCAACTCGCAATCATACCCTAGACGGCATGGCTTATTTATATGAACCGTAGCAGATTCTCAAGGGACACTTTAAAGCTCGACCGCTCGGTTACACAAACCTGAAATGTGGAAACTTCTTTAGCGAGTTACACTCTGGGAAAATTCTTTTCAGTAAATAACAGAAAAGCGTAATCAATTCACGTCTTCTTGAAAAATCGCAAAAAATCTACCGAAGAAGGCTAGCCTTACGATATTTCGTGTTTAAAACAAAAATTTGATTCTACCTTTTTCAAACTCATGTGCATAGCAGTACTTGCATATAATTATATTTTGTAATTGTAGTTGTTACGTTTTGATTGCAATTAACGTATGGACGGCAAAATAAATTGAAATCATTGCATTTACATTTCTTAATAAGAGTAAAATCAAACACGTATTATATTAGTAATGATCAATTGAATTTGATTTTGTAGCAATTTCGGCAAGTAATTCGGGTGGATTACAACTTTCAAATCTATTTATTATTTTCATTTGATTCAGTGACAGTTGTTGAATGCAATCGATCATTCCATTGAATTTAAATATTCAACATACTTCAAGATTTACACGATTGAAATGTGTATCTCATTCTGCTTTAATTACAAATTATAAATACATGTATTCTAGATTTTTCTCATCATAAAATATAAATGTAATCTAATTTGCAATTTACGTTTATTTTCCATTAAAAGTTGAATACGATCACAATTACGATAGTGAAATACAAATTGTGTTCATAAATTGTAATTCGTAGAATCCTATAAGAGTTTTTTTCCACCGTGATGAAAATTCTTATAGATTTATTTCATATTTCATGCCAATTTATATTGTGAAAATAATACCTGTTCGATTTAAATACACAGCACTTGCTTAGAGTATATTAGAGGGATCGAGATCAGAATGTATATTCAAGTTACATTCGCGAATGTTCTTTGAACTTGTCACATACCGCAATCAAAGTAATTTTGATTCAAAAGAGTTGTTTCCGTGCAACGATCGCCAAGCATAGGAACTTTTATAGCTCCTCGACTATTTCATGTATACTTTTATTATTATTTTTTGGTTCTTCGTCTTGTTTTCAGCTCAGGTATTGGTGGAAGACGTGACACGTGCTCTGTAAAATCCGCCCCTATCCCAAAAATCTTCCCACACCGTTCCATTCAATTTGTAAAACTGAAAATCCGTATTTTCCTCAGCGATATTGAAAATGAAACGATGACTCACTCGCCGTGAACCCTGAAATTGGTTGACTCCAATCGGCAATTTTTCACAATGCACAGCAAATTGAAGCTCGCGATGAAAGCACCGTTCGTGCGAGAAAAAACGCAGGTCATACCAATACATATGATTACGTAAAGTTTTAAAGAAGTTTATTTACGAGGAGACACGGACGTTCTTTCATATTCCCCTTCGTTCTCCCGCGAATTCGCTCTAAAGTCAGCGTTCCGCTGGGTTTTTCGGGATACCCTTGACCCGTGAAAATCGTATCTGGGCTGCTGGGAGCAGCCGGTAAATTCGTGGAAAAAAGCCTTTCTGGCGGGTGGATTTCTCCAGTCGCATGTATATGTGAAACGACGGAACGACGGAGGGCCGAAGGTCTCTTCGACTGTGGGACGAGTCCGAGAGCTCGGGAGTTAAGCTGAAATGTTAGATTGTTCTCTCGCCTTCGGTGGACGCAGGTCTGGCTATGGTGGCCCCGGGTAATGGTTCCTATCTGTCCGAAAACCCTCGCCTCTCTCGGACGCCCGAAAGCGCTCCGGAAGCTCCGAAGGTCCCGAAGGCTCCGAAGAGCTATAACTGCGCGCAAGCCCATCGCCTACCTTTCGGAAGATAAACCTTACCGCAGGATCGCTCGATACGGCTGCATACCTTATTCGATCACGCGAAGGACGAATCAATCTGACCGAAGAACCGATGCTCTTTGTTGAATGACCGTTGATCGGAGAAGCATTCTGCCGTGCATGGATTAAAGGGAAGACCTACGTGCAGGCGTTCGCGTTTTCGGGAAAACCAATTCTAGGTTTCGACATTGTTATGTTATTCCAGGATAAATAAATTATACCTTTGCTGACCCTACGCTGGCATGCTGTTACAGGCACAGGGTGTTTCCGAGTAAAAGCCGCAGTTTGTTGGGTTGCCTGCCACTGAGGAGAACAAATATCGGTAAAACAGATTTACCAAGTCGTACCACTGGTCAACAAAATTTTGTAACAAGGAAGGTGCTTACTAATTTTGAAATATCTATCTACCCTCGTTATAAAACCATATCTATTTTGATTCGATCGGGTCGAATTTTTGTGCTACAGATACTACCAGTAAAATTCAATGTTTATTGTTTTGACTTACCTTTTTTGATTTAGGGTACTTTGGTATTTATTGTAACTAATTAACTGGTATTTATTGTTGATAAGAGAATACTTTGAATCAAAAAAGGTAAGTCAAAACGATAAACATTCAATTAAACTCGATAACTCGGTAGGTCTGTATTACCGATATTTCTGCGCCTCAGTGGTAGGCAACCCAACATACTTCGGGGTTCCCTCCGAAACAACCTGTATACTTATAAGCTCAGGTCCCACAAGCCAGCGACCCACCAAACCCCAATCCTTAACCTTAATTCGGGTCGCAGAATTATTTCTGGTATCAGGTGCAGTCCGCGTTTTAGGTACACGAGTCTTCCAGATGCTTCCCTGAATTGAACGGTGTGGTGTTTATACGATCGCAAAGCAAAATGTCCGTGAATTCCTGGAACGTAAATAAAATATTATGTTAAAGATGGTCTCCGATATTAATTTACGGTGAAGGTTAATGGCTAAAAATAATATAATGATCATGATAATGACCAAAACTACCATTATCTCAGGCATTTAAAACATTCAAGCAGCAAAAAACTTACGATCAGCCGTCACAAGACCAATATACAATTCACCGATACTCCTGATGATGAAATATTATCCTTCAAGAAACGTCATATTCAGATTGAACTGTACACTGACCCTTCGACGTCACGTAAAGTTTGAAAAAATGACTTCAGAAGGCTTGTTTATATTCGAAGAACGTCGGTCTACCGCTGCATAATAGAACGGAATTTCGAGGAAAACCGGGTTCAGAGAAGTCCTCTCCTCCTTTAATAACGTCTCTTCGCGGTGGACTCGCCCCTCTAAAAGGTCGAGATTGGGGTCCTTGTAATCGCTAAAGCTCTGCTCTTGGGTCAGGCACGTATATGGAGAAAATAAAAGAGTAGGTTTTACTTAAAGGTGCAGGAAAGGAGAAATTACTCCAGAACCAGTGAAAATCACTGTGTGCGGATCAAAATTTGCTACATTCGTAGTAAAAAAATTAATTGAAACGGGTGTTTTTGACCAAAAACCTTGATGCGTCTCTCTTTTTCTCCGGTCTTGAGCGAAATCTGTTTTTTTTTCTTTTCTTGGTGTATTTTAAGTAGGGCGCAAGGATCAGAACCCCCGTATCGATGGCTCAGGGTTTTCTTAAAATAATAAAGTAAACATAAAGCTGAGCTCTGTTCCTCTGTTCTACCCTACGGCAGTCGTATTGGCTTGAAATTTTCATCCCGCTCGACTGTTTGGTGGATTCAGAAAACGAAGCTAAAGTTCGAAAGTCCGATAAGCCGCCGCTTCTAGCGTTGGGACAATTCGAGAGGGAGTTTCGGACCCTCGTAAGACCATAGAAAGCCCAGAAATTCAAAATCCCTACCCTGCGATGTAAATTATGTTCTGATTTGAATACACACATTCATATATTATATATATTTGTTTGTTTTGTTTTATCAACTATGCAACATCGGGTGGATTGTTTTTGATATCTCAACGATGTTTGGGAAATAGTCTGTACGAACCCCGACGAGAAGTGAACGGAATTAAGCTTTGTAATTTAACTACAAGCACGTCTAAGAGGATTACATTACCATAACATCAATTTATACACAGCGTAAACTTGTATAATTCCAACAACAAATCAAATAAATGCTAATAATGTGCGAAATTCATTTTGTGTTGCTCCGTCCATGATAATACTATAGATTACACTCGGTGGAAAACTAGGGCGGGATGAAATCCGAAACGGTTTTATGGTCCTGAATAGCCTGAGGTTATGTCACAGTTGGGAACTCCTTTTGTCGCGGGACCGTTAAACGCTCAGTGAGATGTATTCGGTATAATCCGATATATTTTCCGTAGTTTTTGATGAAACTAAAAGAGGATTGAAAAAAACCTTCCAGCAGTTTAACCGTGTTTAACCAAATCAGATAATTTCACTTAATTACACCGTGCAAAAAATTTCAATGAATCGACATGAATTTTATGTACATATCTAAAATCAGACTCCAAAGTTTTAACTGATGCAAAGTTTTAACATACGAAAGACTGAAGGTTTACATAAATTCACCTCTCACAGCTTGGAGTGAGCTACATTACGTAGGGTACGTGGGACCCGCTATCCAGCAAGTATAGCTGGTATAGTCGTGTAGGGTGCTTGAGTATACGAGTAAACTAATGGCTCCAGAAAGTTAACTAATTCCCTACCACGCGCCAATGATGCGGACTAATTTGTTACGGCAAGGAAGCTAATCCAGAAGAGCAACTTATATTACAACGATCGGAACAATATAGGAACCTGCTTCGTATTCGCTCATCGTCCGAGATTTCTTCGCTTCCTGGCTTCCTCCAAGTCACAACGGCGATACTAACAAATACCAAGGCTTACCGTTTTAACGACGACAGTGTAATTTTTCTGCATTTTGCGTTTTTTTTTTTTTTTTTGTCCCCCTGTAATTTCCTCAATCCATTCATCCGTTATTGATTACAAGGTACCCAAAAGCACCTGATTATTGGACACCCAATAAACCGGGAATAGCTACCAACGGTACCATTGTTCAACAGCAACTTTATTTCATAGCGTCATGTCAAATTGTAATTCCTTAACCTCTATTAGCGATAAGTGTCAGCTACACGGTTGATTGATGATAAACTTTTGACAGTTCAGTATATCACCAATAAAAACAGTGCTTTTCTGAAGCAGTATTAAGGTGGTACTTTAATCTTGTCATAGCACTTTCATTGTTCTGGTTTTAAACCATACAGCACTTAACGCTCTTGTCAATCGTAATTCGCATTAATTCTCGCTCCAATTTCGATTCGTTAATTGAAATGAGCTGCAATTCAATTCAATTTACGGCATCAGCTACTACAATTGATGTGAGAATATCCTCAGTCACTCACTTCTTAATAATCTGTGCCTTTTAATTTCGATGATTAATGAATCGAATCGTGCATTTGTTCATTCTCAGGACCTTAATTTCCGTGCAGCGCTTACTTCCGCTTCACTTACGTTTCGCGTACTTTTTGCTTTGTCATTTTTATTTCCCTCCCTATCATTCTTATCTTTATTTTTGTATGTCCGCTCAGGCGGTTGTATGTTCTTCCTCGTCTCGACTCTCAAGGGACTCGGTCGCAGAGCCTTAATAAACTTCTATCTACACATCTCTTTTTCCTTTTTTCTTCTCTCCCGTATCGCTTCTCCCATTCCCCTTCTCTATCTCTTTCTTTATCCCTCTCTGTCTCTCTCTCTCTATCTGTCTCTCGCTTTCTCCCTATCTTGTAATTTATTTCCTTTTTTTTCTTCACCTGTAAAAATACACGAGTATACTCTAATTGGTTTCCTGTTGTTCAACGTAATATCGAACGATTCCGCTGTCTGTTTACCAAAGTCCGTCCAATTTGCGGAGCCCTTGTTCCACTCGAACGAAAAATCAATCGTCAATCAGTCGGAATCATCGCACTCCGACCTTTTTTTAATCTATTCCAATATTTAGAAATACAAGTACTGTGTATATGCATGTTTTAATGGAACTTAAAGTTTTCAAACCAACAATTTTTTCATGCGTCATTCTGCATTTTTGTTTTCAGAAAAGACGGGTGCTCCTCCGAGACAAGAGGATTAACTGTGAAAACTCAAGACAACACGCCTCTTGGCTCTAATTCTGATTGACCATCAAAGAGATGAAAATGTCTATCGAAAAGTAGCACTCTGAACCATTTCAAGGTAAAGTATGCAACCCAAAGTTCAAACGATCAATCCAACCGGATCTTACTTACAAAATACAAAGTTTCCAGCAACGTAGATGCATGTATGATACCTACAAAGTGTTGCGAAATTATTGCAATACGCGTTATATGGAGTATTTATTGGAGTAAATATTACACAAGCTTCAACGCCAAGGGGATTGTTTTCATACCTCGGAAATGTGTCGGGTTTCTTCTCCTGAAATGCTTGGGATAATGTGATATTTATAACGACAAAGTATAACGTATCAATTCAGTTGAATGTACACATTGCAGAGTACTGTATATGTATAATATATCGATTGAACATGCCTACTGTGTTTCCTTCAAGGCTTACTTAGCATTTCGATGTATTGTTAACGTTGAAGCATCATCAATTTTCTCCAGTACATACTACGTACCCTGTGTACGAAGTGAACTGTACATATGCTTTGATGACTTTGATGACACTGTCTAATGTCTCATTCCGATAAATGAAAATGCCCTGAAATTGATAAAGAGTAATAATAAGCAGCTTGGATGTCTACCCCAATATAAAGTTTTCTGATTTGGTAAGTGGAATGTCGCTATTCTAAGCTTAGATTGTCAGAAATGTCTTGTCTCCACATTGCACGTTGTTTCAATTAAAGAATATCTCGAACGGTGCACAAGTCAATAATGATAACCTGAGGAGATTATATCAGAAAATGTAATGCCTGTCTGTAAATTTGATTATTGGTTCCTCTATCCGCCTTAAATCCTAACATACACCCTGCGGCATCGAGAACCAATGGTAATCCACGCTTAAAGGAACATACCATAAAGTATATATTGTCACGAAAGGTGAAATAATCCGTTTTGCCCTGCTTTCTGATCTAGTAGTCGACACGGATAAAAGACGTCTATAAGCTGTCACGTGTCACAAAATTAATAAGTTTGTTGCGTCAACCGTCATTATTGTAAAAACAATCATGTTTCAAACTTTAAACTGCAAACACGCATCGTCGTTGAAGTATTTTTCCGAACTTTTTAATTTAGCTGCCTGATTGTTCGCTTCATAAGCTCACGAACCTGTTTTATTGATTCTGTAAAACCCAGTTCGTTGAAATATTCATAATTGCATCCCATTCCTAGAAACAAACCAACGTCCCCAAATGTACGTTGGCACATCCGTGTGTGTTTACAGTGAGAATTTGACCCCGTGACGAAAACAGGGACTGAGGTGGACGCACTTAAATTAAAACCATCCCCTTGGGAGAGCAGCAGCAGCAGCAGCGTGCATTACGAACAAAACAGTTACGAGTGGTCGGTAGGTACGAGCCGGTATTGCGCGCGCTGTTTGGTACATTCACGTAACCCACGTATGTTTTATATTATCGTGCAATAGTTGTACTTTGCCCCACGTACGCGGCGGCCCATTGTCATTTACCTCGAATATACAAAGCACGTGATTTTACTCTGATAAAAATTTCCTTACATAGTACAGCACAGTAGCTTCCGCGATTGCATCTATGTACGCGGATATTCATAGGTCATTTCCATGGATTGCCTGGTTGTACGAAACTCAAAGCTTTTCCTGATTTGCGATCAGAATTATTCTCAAGAACTGTTCGTGGCGTCCATGCGTGTCTCGCAAGCCATTTGTCGTGCGTAAAAATCTTCTCGGATTTTCTAACTTGTGTTGGCACATTTTCACTTTAGAAGGTACACCTTGCGTACCCGGAAAAGATGGTTTCAGCTCGTTAAATCTGACACTGATGGCAGACTTTTTTTCGGGTAAACATACAATTAGATCAAAGATGACCCAACTACCGACGCGTAATGTGAACGAATTCGTATATTTGGCAGTCGTTTTCCGTTCCGAAAAGTAAGAGCGTTATCCATGTGGAAGGCAGGCAGCTTGGCAATCAGGTATTTTAATACATGGAACGGAACAGAAATACTGTACGGTTCTGGTACTCACGTCTTGAAATTGAGCGGTACAAAACTAAAGTGCCTGATATCGATATTTTATCGAACCAGCAATAATCGGTTGCCGCAAATGGATAGAAAGAAATTACAGAATTATGTTCGAAGACACAAATATAGTCAAGGCGTATGATTAACATACACACGTATTTGTGTATAAGTGTTCACTGTCAAATTGTTGAAATGAAATTTAAGTTTTGACTAAAAAAACTAACTGCATCTATTGGTCCTGAGAAATTATTTTTTCCGAAACATCGAAAATAAGGGTAATTTGTTATATAAGTGTATTTTGTAGAAATAAAGTGAACTTATTTGAACTAAAAAGTGTTGAATTTTGAAAATTAGAGGAAAAGAATTGGACTCAAAAAATTTCAAGTCGTGGAAATTAGAGAAACAAATAATTTCAACGTTACTCTATGAATCATATCCTGAAGATTTGCATATGAAAAATGTATACAATTTCGAGAAGGAATTCTTCCCCGTGAAAAATTATTCGATGAAACTTGGTCAATTTCGTAAATATTCTATTTATAATTTGGAGATCGCCAGTGGATTAAAATATTGATATTTTAGTAAAAGAGTGTGATTTTGGTGAAACCGTAGTGGCAAAATGTGACAACTAAACCAAAAATTTCAGTGTAATTTCAGTTATGACCTGGAATATCACTTTAAAAGGAAGTGGCGTGAAAATAAACGAATACATGCCCTCTCAATCAAGCGTGCATGCCTTCAGTCACACAGCGTCGACATCACATGCAGTCAATCAATGTGTCCCTGTTTTTAGAAGAGCTCCTCGGTTCTGCTGCGCTCCTGATACCAGGAGTAAGTTTCCGCTGAAATTTCTCCGATTTACTAAATTTTAATAGGAAGTGGCGCGAAAATTAGCGAACACATGCCCTCTCGATCAAGCAAGCATGCCTTCAGCCACACAGCGTCGACATCACATGCAGTCAATCCATGAATCAATGTGACCCTATTCTCAGAAGAGCTCCTCCGTTCTCTTGCGCTCCTGATACCAGGAGTAATTTGTGGCTGAAATTCCTCCGAATTATCTATTTCCGAATAACATGACTATAGTGGCAAGCTTTACAATTCTGTTTTATCCGTGTGGGCTTATTTGTATGCAGTAGTCATCGAAATCGAAACCAACAAGCAAACATCTGTATCAATTTCTTGTTTTCATCTTATCCGACTTTAGATGTCTATTTCCACCACAGTAGCAGTTCTACGCTGAATTTTTTGCAAATCGCACAATCACAAATAACACGATTACGGAGCATGCTGTTTTTGACCTGCAGCCATCTATGAGGATTTACGCCATCGAATTTTGTCAATTGACAGTAAGATTGGCATTTTTATTGGTAATCGACTATTGCTCAAACCGTAGAACTGAGTTCTAGGCTCAATATCATAACGTCAATTGTCATTCAGAAGCGCTTAAGAATATTCTAAAGTCCAAGTTAACTAGGAAAAACTGCGGTTAAGTTTCTAGAATTTACATACGTGGTCAACTGTTCTTCGAAATCGGTCTTTCACGAAAAGCTTTTACTCAGAAAATGAATCTGAGTCTTATTCGTATAGAACCGAGTGACAGTGAATATGCCTAATTGGATTGTTCGAGACTACGATGTTGACTTCCTACTGTCAAATTAAACGCGTCCGAGCTTGTGCGACGTGAACAAACGACGTCCAATCCTTTTAAAAAATGGAGAAATCTCTATATTTCTTTTTCCATTTGTTGCACTGCCATTTTTTAATTGAGATTTCACGATTTCTTTATTTCTATTTAATGCTATCAGAAATCTGTAGTCGTGTATTGAATAGGAAAATCAATAACGATTGTGTTTCATAGGAAATGTCAATAATGCAAATGACTTGAATTTCTTTCTCTGCTTTATTCATTTTGACAATGTATTGTTTATCATTTGTACAAGTTTTTTAAAACTGTGAAGAGAGGATATTTTTCACAATTAGTATTTTCATTTTTATGCGTAGGTATATTTTTCGATTATTCCTTTCTATCCAATATCTTTTGGAAGGACATTTGTTAGCCCAAGTGAAATCTCAAGCGGTTATACAAAATGCCCAAATCATGATACTGACGCAGAAAGAAGATTTAGTTTATTTCGTGAAATTCCACGGCGTTTCACATAGGTGCGAGTAGATTTTAATATGAGATTTCATTCGAGCTGAAACGGTTGATTATGTCGATATGTTCGAGTTGTACTCTAATGCAACAGTGAGAGGACACTGAGTTCCAGCTTAATGATCCTGACCGCTGTAATCCTGATCTCCCTGTCTTGACACGCCACGATGTACGTACACTGGTACTTCATTTAATCCTGTTGCCGCCGATACGTCATGTACATCAAAGCCCCAGGATGTCCTTCGCAAGAAACTTCGAGGACCATCAACGATCCTCGGATTAATGGCGTAATCGTCAAAGCCAATTACTGCAGGAAATAATACATTAGTAATGGGAAGCCGTAGCTAAATATTCATTGAATGTGAATAGAAAATTTCTACTACGGAAGAAGTTAATCAAATTGAATCAAATTATATAAACAGCTCAAATAAAATTCTGAACTAACATTCTGTACCCAAAGCCAAAAGCTCAGCTAGTGCGTATGTATCCGTTAGTTTTCAAAACTTCTTATTTCCCAATTTTTAAGTACAGGAAGGACGGATACATAAATAAAATTCATGAATCTACCAATCAATAACTTTTCTGATTCAAAGAATCGATTGATATCGATTCAAATTTTGTACAGTTTAGGGAAAAGTTACCTTTCAATAATTCACATGTTTTCTTGAATATCCGAAGTACAGTGATAATTTATCCGCATCGATGATTTCTTGATTCGGAGCGATTGGATGTTTTAGGCCGGTCATTTTTCTTGGTCTTCTCTCCAAGTGATAGCACGCATATTTTCCAAACTCATCTGAAACAAAATGGCATAATCTTGAATTGCTGTTGTTACTTTATAACTGAGTGTTTTATGAATTTCAATCGCTGTCACGAATTAACCAACACACTAAATCCGAATCCAGTATCAGAATTGCTCCATCACCCTCAGATTTTGAATATTCTTGTCCAAAGCATTTGTTCGTTGACCTCGAACATTGCAAAATCTCTAAATGCGTAAGTTGGAGTGGAATACCGCATATATTTAACTCAAAATCTGGAGTTGATGTGTAATTCTGAGATCAGAATCGGAATCAGCATGTCCGAAAACACATAAGTATGGTGGTCTAATCCACCGGAAAAGACACCTTTTTCTTGGGTGGCTGTGTAATCGATTGAAAAAGTTAACTGTTTTGTTATTTGGTAGTTAAGTTGACAAAGATTTAAAATTACCTTTGTCAAAGTTCACCTAAATACTGAACAACGATAACAGTACTTGCACTTAAACGGACTCTGCATGGATGTTACACAAACCGTTTACTGGTAAATCAATAAATTTTTAGAGGATGCTTCATTTACCTCGTATAAACGGAGCTCCACCTCATTCTGACACACCAAGGGGCTTTTAAAAGGCTAATTATACCCTCGACGGAGTGCGAGAAAAACGCAACGGCTGGTTTAATTCGCTCTATCTGTGTAGTGTACATCCTACTTTAAGCCTTCGAATGTGCAGTGCTCCCTCGAGTACCAAGGATAGTGTATACCCATGCATCTACACAAATCCTCTACATTAGAAGAATAGCCGCGACGTTTTTTAGTGTGCAGCATAAAAAAAAAAGAAAAAAGAAAAAACAAAACTTAACCAGAATTCAGTTCATCTCTTGCCATTTCCCAATCGCCGAACCAACCACATCTTCTATCGGATCAAAGAAAAAACTAACCTACCCAAAAATAAACTTCACCAACTAGTTTTGTGTGAAAACGAACTTTCCTAGCTTGAAAAGGAGTCACCGTGAGCAGTCTCATTCCTCGTTTCTGTAATTGGCTATCAAGTTCCACTCACGAACCCGACTAGATGACACCAATGAGCCATGTACTGATATAACTGCTTCATATCGAGGGAAAAGAATCTGTGAGCGACGCGTGTAAATGCCGAAGGACATTTCTTCGCAGTCTATGGGGATGCTGGGTCCCCGAACGCAGGACTCTGTCTTACTCATTTTTGCTCCTGAATCGCGGGGGATTTGTTGTTGAGGTGTTTTCCCCGCCCTGCTACCGGGAAATGGAATCCTACATCAACGAACCCTCCCTAGGGTCCGTATCTTGAAGAGGTATTAGGTTCCTCGATCTCTGTTCCTCAACAGCTCGTTGAACGATTCTTTGTCCCGTGTGTGGAAGAGGCGTTTCACCAGACCATATATGTGACTAGCAACAAGTTAGACAATAAACCTACTCTATTCTATACTTAGAAACACCAGATTTTCTACCTCACGTACTAAAAGTGCTCGATGCATTTCAATCGCTGTAGCGTTACACGATAAAATAAATACTGGCAGGAATATCGTGACTGCGTAATTTCACCAGTGTCAAAATGTCGATCCCTCAATTTTAATATTCCGAAAACATAGTCTAATTGGTTTGTAAAAAAATTTTACGACCTTTGGATTTGTGTCACTGATTCTGGGATTTCAACGTTGTCAAGTGTTGCATGTCCGAAAGATCGAACTTTAAAGGGGTCGGAACTTCGATTGTATCTCACTGACTAGGGTTTCACAATGAATTTCGTTTTGCATACCTCAGCTACCACTCTAATTTGAAAATAATCCCAAAAATCGTTCCTCGTTAATTTTTTAAAGTGTATTTGTAGTGGCCGTAATTTTGAACATTATTTAATCAATCCGTGGCAAAGACTGACGATTCATTTTACAGTTATTCGTTCACCGTAATGATTTTACGGAATTTTACAGCATCAAATAACGTAGGTGCGTTTGTATGTTAAATCTAGGAAAAAAACGTCTGTCTGAAACAATTGTTCGTTACTCTATGACTAGTTGTTGTTACATTCGATAGATTAAAACAGTTCAATCTTCATCCTTTATCTGAAATTCTCGGGTTACAAGGAATTTGGTATCGCACATTGCGTGACACTGAAAACGTGACGCAGAGACTTAACGCCGGTGACCTAACAACATAAAACGTGTAAATGTTGTACAATAAAAATGTAATGTCACTGTAATGGAGCACTGTTCAATCTCAGTTTAACATCACGCCGATCCTTAGATTTCCTCGCAAAAAGCACGGCTTCTTTTATAACATAGTGCCAACACAGTTCCTCGATTGTTCTTTATCAATGATCTTTATTGGCTGATTGAGGAAATTACACGTCGGAATGTCACGACCCGAACATATAAAAAAAACCTTGGAGTGTATAAATTTTTCTCCCTGGTTTTTATGCCATTACTTATATTCATTCTTATATATTACGAATTGAAGTTGAGAGAATATTAAATTTTTATGAATATGTATGCACTGGAAATCGTAACTCTTATACCGCCAGTGTGTTAAAATATTCCGCAAACTCGCCGATCGAGAGAACTTGAGTTCTTTTCGTTAATATCTTGAATTGATTTCAAGTTCTCGAGATGCGGAAGAAGATTTTACGATTTCTTCATTATCCCATACATTGTTTCAATCTGCTCTTGTACATTTAACTACGCGAAATCGTATGGTGATCCCGTGAGAAATTTTTACTATCGTATTTTGGAAGTTGCATAATATTTATCGGAATACAAACATCGAAAATTTGTTGAAAAAATCTAATCAGAATCTAGACAGTAGGTATATATCATGGACCATATTATTTAAGTGATGGGCAATTGTATTGATCGATACACGCCTCGGTTACGGCCCGTTTCTGCTATGTACGTAACGTATCAATATATGCCTCAATATCAGTATATTGATCCATACATTTGGCACGTATGGTCAATACCTGAATAATATACTATACATATTTATAACCCTATACATCATTAACGTATTTCGACGTGCGGCATATTGCTCGACGGGCGCCGACTGTTCAAGCGCAAAATATCGCAAGCAACTGCCTAATGTACACTCGGGGACAATGAATCTGAGACGACTCATTTTTTCCACTAGACAGTTATGTTGGCAACACAGAGAAACCTACAGCGCCACAGTCAGCCAAGCGCGAAAAAAACTCAATCTAAATAAACATAACATAACCCATGACCGTGGAATCTAACCTTAGAATTGACGTGTCAATCCAACAAATCATTATCCCCGCGGTATTCTAAGGTTAGATTCGACGGTCATGGGTTATGCTATGTTTATTGAGATTGAGTTTGTTTCGCCCTCAGCCGACTGTAGCGCTGTAGGTTTCGCTGTTTTACCAACATAACTGTCTAGTGTAAAAAACAAGCCGTCTCAGATTCATTGTCCCCAAGTGTACACTCATCGATACGATCGTTATTGAGTATAAAGTACAAAATGAATACATCAAATTATATAGTTAAATTCATATCTTGTCTCTGTTTAATCTAATCCGACAGCATGCAATTTTATCCAATCTGCTCTAACCAGATATAATCCATTCTGATCCACCTGTGTTTAATCTAACCTATTTTGATTTATCGGTGTAATGTATACAATAATTTGGTTTGCTCTAATCCAACAATTTATCTTATAACATATATATATTAGGGTGATTAAAAAAAATCATTATTTTTTTCGAAAAAAAGTGGCAGTGAAAAAACGATTCGAAATGACGAAAAAATAATGCCTGCACGCGGAAAAATTTTTTACTCAAGATTTAGAGGTAGCGCAAGTCGATTTTACGTGTTTATTTAAGGTCTTTATTCGTAAAATTTAGATAAGATCATAATTGCCAGTGTAAATATACATTTTACGAAAAAAGCACAAGATACCTTCATATATATTTACACCTTTATATTATACATATATTTCAACGTTACAGATCGTTACAAGATTGTATAACCAGACATAAATAGATGTAGTTATAATTTTTCGGCCCAAGGGTAAAATCTTTTGAAACATCGCACATCAGCCACGTCCGTATAATTTACCGGTACGAAATTTTCTAATTAACAAAAAAGTCCCTCTCTCACCTCGTCAGCGAGTGTAGTTAGCTGATGCAGAAACGATAGAATAGATAGGTATATATATATATATATATATATAAGCTTAAGGTAAGACGTCACGAGGTTAGAACGAGGACATAATTTTTGAAGCAATTTCACGCTCCTGGTGGATTTTCCAAGGCGGCGGAAGCGGGTTATGGAGGGCGGGAGGGAGGGAGGGAGGGAAGGGGGCACGTGGGCCCGTAGTTTGGACCCCTTTCTCTCACTCGGTAATATCTGACTCCTGCTCGCTCTCACTTATAGCTTTCTAATACCCCTCATAGCGGTTCTCCTTCCGGCAAGGGGCGCCATTCTTCGCGAGCTTCTGCCAGCTTCGGCGAATAGATATGTATATCCTCTACATTACCGCCGCCGCCGCCGCCGCCGCCGCCGCCGCTTCTTCGTCCGCGTCGTTTCACCCTTGCAGATTAAGCGATATACCTACTAGGTATGCAGTATACTTCGCTCACCCGGGTTTCTGCAGTGTCTACACATACACACACATACCTCGTGTATACTCCAATATGCTTGCCGTCTTCACTTTCCCCGAACGAAGTTTAATGCCCAGCCTCCCGCAACCGCGAGGCATATATTAAGGTATTGGAGGTAGAAATTTTGAAAGGAGAGGAGATACCTAACTCTCACAGAACAGTTTATCATAGATTCTCTAGGCATTCCTATCCCGCTGCACAGGGAGGCGGAATAACTATTTCGCTTGCTAAATTATTAGCAGTCTTCGCGTCTCGAGGCTGCTGCAGGTTGAAAATCGCTTTATATCGAGCGAACTAATTACTTAGCCCCCGATCGCGTTGTACCGATTATACGGTCAGTGGAAATCTCTCTGTTGACTTTTTTTTATCCTTCGTTAAGGACCTTCAATTCCAAATCCTGGGATACCTCGGGTTATATTTTCAGCAGGCCTTTTACTTTAATGCAAAACTCTCCGGATATTAAATTTGGATATTTTGTTATCAAAAGTAGGATTCGGTATCTTGATTATCCGATATTCTGCACTGAGAAAAATTTTATTTGTTACAATAACTAGAAAAATTCAGCGAAACAGGTATCGTTAAAAAAACTGTTTGAATATTGTTGGAATTACGAAAAACGAGATACCCGTAACCATTTTGCGCTATCGTCGATCCTTTTTTGGTAATTGCAACGCAAAATCAGTTTGTGAGGTTTACTCTACTTTTTTAGTTAAATAAGGCTTTAACGTCAATTTATTCTTGCACAAGCATTCAATTTTCACAACGGTTACAAGAAAATATAGTAACAGTGATCGTACTGAGAAAGAATAGTAACGGATACTAGACTTTCCGGTAACAGCTACAAAACTAATTTTCATTTTCTACCTAGAACTATATTTTTCGATTGTGGTGAATAATGAAAACAGTTAAGGACGCAGCGGTAATCGGAACTAAAAATTTCTCTCAATGTAAATACAATTTAAGAAATCTGCAAATCATATTGACGGACAATTTTATATACGCGATAAGGAAATTATTTCGGCATTGTAAATCAAAGATTTATAATCCACGAAAATATCAGATCAACCTGAAAATTCTGAAGTTTTCTGTCACTGACTGTTGAATTATAGTTTGTCCAGCAGATTTATCGTCACTGCTTATCATTAGCATTAAACCATTCAAGGGGACAATTCTCTAACCTTTGAGATTTGCATAATTATATAATTTTGTAACATATTCCGTGATCGAGAACTTAGGATCAGTGCATGACTGGCATGAATTAGGGCCTGCATAATTATAGGCCTGAACTGGCTGATAGTAACCAAACCCGGACCTTGTCCCTGTTTGCTTAGGAAAATTTCAGCCTTGATATTAGAGTGTTAATACGTAAGATACCTGCGGTGAAGTTAAAGGCGCATGATAAACTATGCGAAAGTCTTGAAGGGTCAATTGCTTGTGGAAAAAAAGAAATGCTTCTATCAATTTTTCACTTTTCATTCCGAAAAAATCGTTTTCACCGACCGTAAGACTGGTGCTACAGTGTTCCGTCTCTTTGAAGCTTCTTTTCAGACCAAAAGCAAGCATTTTCTGCGTAGGAAAATTGAAAACATTTTAAATATGCAACACGCTATAATACAGATTTTATTTATTTTTTTTTTTGCTAATTAATTCAATACTTAACTCACAAAATGCACAAATACATAAATAGAAAGGTTAAAAATATCACATAAATGATTTTTGTGCTTTTTGTGAGGTAAATATTGAATTAATTAGCAAAAAAAAAAAGTTCACAGTCTCAGGTTAACAGAATTAAAGTAATTTTACATAAAAAATAATATAAATATGGCATATGATATTTTTTTGTACTTTTATTGGAAAATATTTGAAATTTTTGATCAGTGTTATTTTTGATCGCTGATATCTTTGAAACGGTTGAACTGAGGAACTTTGATCTTCAGACGTTTTTTGTAGAGCGTGAAATTTCCTACAAATCTCTTTTTTCAGATTGTTGTTACGATGATCCGTTTCCCGTGTTATTTAAATGGATAATAAAGAAATGGATAGAGGCAAACCTTCCTATTGATATTAAGAGCTCATATTGGCCGCAAAATTTTTGTTTTTAGATATACTATCAATTTTTGGACACCATAAGAAAAAAAAAAAAATTCGTCTTTTTTTGAAACACCCTAATATATATATAGAATTTAAATATCCGAAGATCTAATGAAACGAAAAAAAGGTATCACTAAAACACAACGAACTGTATAAAACGCTTCAAACTTCTCCATGGTTCTGAAATATTTAATAAGTATTTTGAAAATTAGCAACAGCGTAACGATCAATAATTGTTACTTTCGTTAATCAATTAGCTATGACTGAAGAAAATGTTAATCTATAGATAATGTTTATTGTATAATATCACGAGCTTTTTCGTTCGATAAATTAAATAAATAAATGAATATACAAATAAAATTATGCACCCAACAATTATTCGCTACAGGTTAAAATGGGATGATAATGAAAATGAGAAGAGGTACGGAATTAAAAGTTTTATCCCAGTTTGGCAGAAATATGCAGATAGCCGGAGATTAGATTGGAGAAGGGTGCTTTTGGCCTCGAACTTTCCGCAGTTGTCCCAAAAGTTTTTCAATTGTGTTTCGAGGGAACAGGCAGTAGAAAACTGCATTTTGTTTATACGCTTCGCATAGCTCATAAGCTCGTGATATACCAGCAACAAATATACCTACAGGTGCAGTATATGTATATAAATCGCATACGAAAGATGCCGTATATCACATGTAAGGAACATTTCATTCGCTGAAAAATCCCTGGCGCACATTCGTCTTTCTAATATCGTGAAAAGTTTTGATTGCATCAGGCTTGCTCACTGCAGAAACCAAATACCGATTGCAACGGATTATTTCTCGATGAGTAGAACTTACAATAATACCCCAACAGAAATACTAATGAGAATGCAAATTATGAGCTAAGACATTGCTATTGGTGCTTTTTATTTTTTTACTTCCAATTATTAATTATCGTATCGTTTCTATTTTTCTGAATCGTTTCACACCTCAGCACATTCAACGTTATGAAAAAGTGTGGTCAAATTGTCAGAAAAAGGTTACAAAATATGGTTGGTAGTATGCTATATAAGTGATCATGGGTGCAGTGACGCGGGTTTTCAAATCAGAAACGTTATTAAAGCATTCAATCAGCCGATCACAAGTAGGAATATAAAGCTTCAAACTGTAAATAAAAGCTAGTATTTATTGCATGTCAAATTTACTAATGTTCTTCAAACCTGCATTTTTCGCGTCATTGGAAACTAATATTCTGTCCTATTATTCGACCATTCTTCTTTTTGACTCACAGTCAAACATGATTAATGACAGCCCTGTTTATAGTGTGTCTAAACACTATTCAAAACAATTGAAAATCATCGATACTTGAAGTAATTGTTCGATAGTTTGGAATAGTGTTTTAAATCCCCAATAGCAATTTTGAGCGTGAGCAAGATTGAAAAAGAAGCACATGACTCCTGGGGATTTGTAATTATTTCCAATCATATAAACGTATACACAATCATTCAGAAGCAGGGCGCGATGATTGCATAATTGCCTGTGATTATTGGGTCTGAAAACTTTTAAGGTGTTTTTACGTGCAGTGAATAAAAATTTCATTTTCCATCACCGAATCTGAGTAGTATTTTTTCTTATTTCACCTAGCAAATTATTACGTTTATACGAATATACAAGAATACAGGGTGTTTCCGAGTAAATGCTGCAGTATATCGAGTTGCCTACCACTTACGGGAGAAAATATCGGTAAGACAGACCTACCAAGTTATCGGCAGGTAGTGCGTTTAAGGATTATGACTCGGTACGTCTGTTTTATCGATATTTGTTCCCCTCAGTAGTAGGCAACACGACATGCTCCGGCATTTAGTTGGAAACACCCTGTACAAGGGGAGCAACGATCTTTCGTATTACAACGCAATAATAATATTCAACGCACTTTTTATTCATATCAGTTTTACGGTACGATGTTCGTGTCTTGTATTCCAACGTCTGAAATTAATGTCTCATTTTCGTGTGCTTGAATTATACGCAAGTTGAGTGAGAGAAAAAAACCAGGATGAAAAAGAAGAAGGAAGAAAGAAAAGATTAGGCTTGATTACTACGAAAAAAAAAGCGAAGAAAAGGAAGGGAACAATACGGTTGCCATAATGCTCGCTGGCGAGGTAGGATAAAGTTATATAATATATGAAGCGGGCGCATAGAGGAGAAAAAATTAATTGAAACTTGTAAGAAGAGGGCGTTAAAGCGCCTATAAATAAGAGCCAGCGCGAAATATAGTATACGTATAATGCTTCGGTAACTGTATTTTAATAGTAAGATAATATATTCTACAATCCTAATCAGAATTGCAATACGAGTAATTAGATATTCGAATCAAAATTTGTCCGTAGTTTAATGACACTCATTTGTTATAAAGAGTCGGATTATCGGATGAGCAGCTTTTAATCGCACTTAATGATAATAGAACGGTAATTAAAGTGCTGCAGTGACGCGTGAATCCCTTTGTCGAAGTCTAGGAGTAGAGTAGAAAGTTTAATTGCAGCGCCTAGCTCACTGAAACAAGTTTTAATGAAATTTAAGGCATATGAAAAAGACACGGATGCGTAAAACGCTTCTGCAAACTAAAATTGTGCAAAATCCACAACAAAGACCGCACACTTTTGCACCAGGGTGGAAAGCGGATTATTTTTTTTCGCAAAACAGCGTCGACACGTAGTTGAATTTTAATTTTTAGTAAATAAGATTTTCAACTCTTTCATTTGATTGAAATTTTTCATAATCGTTAAAAAAATATGTACGGGAGGATAATTTAACCAAAAATTAAATTGTCCTCAAATTTCAAGTTTCCAATTCCGATCGCATGAACTGTTCTTCAGATATATTTGAGAAACTTGGAATGAAATAGTTCAATAGTCTTGGATAAAAGACTATCTTAAATGGATAGTCTTGATGCTAAATTTTGTACACATACCTGAATTTCTACATTTACAATTACCTGAAATTCTGACATTTGAAAAAAAAAAAAAAAAAACCTATCCAATAAATAATCGTCAAGACAGGAATTCCCGATACGATATCTTAAGCAGGTTGAATATCCAAAAATCGATGTCTTCTATTGTTTATATCACGAGATACAGTCATACGTTGGGTATTCATGAAAAAGGTTGGATGGGTCATCTCAAATCGTTGCGAAATGTCTAAAAATATAGTTAATTAGTTCAATTTCCCTCAACAACGACTGATTTTATTCAGAAGATTTTTTGTCGTCAGTCAATTCAATCTGGTTATTTGTCGTTGATATATTTAATATCGCTGCAAGTTGTAAAATCAAATATTCAACAATACCGCCGTGATAAAAAAAAAAAAATAAATAAACCGGTTCTATAAATTTGTATAAAATAGTCTACTGAATAAAATGAGCCATCGAGGAGTTAAATCCGAAGAATCTGGGTTCTGGATTTTAAATAATTTTGAAGCGATTTGAAATGAAAAATCAATGCCTGAGCTGTCGTTTATAATTTCACTGTTTTCTGTCCTTGTATTGTTAAATAGATTTTCGCAGCCTACGAATTTAATGAATTGAAAAACGTACCCACTCTCGGCAATCCAACCCCTTTAAAGCCATCCTGCATAAATAATCGCGAATATATATTATACAACGAAGTTTATTGCTCGGCATTTATTTGTCGAGTGTCTATATATATATATATATATATATAATTATTCGTAGGGACGACAAAGCCGTGCGATAATTAGCCCTTTATTTTATACGCAATTCTGGTTGAATGCGGAAATGAAATGCGCACATCCCAATGAATTAGTCCTATAAAAGCACGCGAAGCTCTCAACCCAGGGAAATTCAAACTAGTACAGCGTATAACGGTAAGAATTGTCACTCAGTGGCGTCAATTAAATTCTGATCTACAGTCACGGCTTCTCCACTTTGCGCTTTGCCGCGTTATTTCGATTTTTAAAGTTTGATTGGAAGCGTTTTGTGATTTGATGCAAAAGTTCCGCTCCGTCAGATTCGGAGTGAGTGAAAGAAAAAAGAAAAATATAAAAAACAAACATAAAAACAAACGAACAAAAGAACGATTTTATCCAATTGGCAATTTCCATTTGATAATCAACCCTCGTCCCGGTCTCTTCTTTAGTCTTTAACCTTAGTAATTGGAGCAGTATCTTTGCTCTTCCCTCCTCGGTTTCTCAGAACCCTACGTAATATAAACCCCCAAAAATAATTTCTTGCTGAGATAAAATGCCCTGATTCATTACCCTCCGGCAAAAGATAATATTTTAGTGAACCAATACCCTGATCTCTTATCGTTAAAACTTTATGATAAATTGTTAAATTAAAATACACGGCATGGATGGAAGAATAAATTTCATTCCTCGTTTATAATATAATCTCCCTGTTAACTATTGATTCATCTTAAGCGTACCTTCATACATTTATTTCAAACTCACTGATTATTTCACCAACGATTCTCTAAAATTTACCGCTGCGAAATTTAGTATTCCGAAAAATCTGACTGCCTGTTCGGACATCGTGTTCATCATTTTCGCAATA
The DNA here is from genome assembly GCF_021901455.1 of Neodiprion lecontei. Taxonomy (NCBI): domain Eukaryota; kingdom Metazoa; phylum Arthropoda; class Insecta; order Hymenoptera; family Diprionidae; genus Neodiprion; species Neodiprion lecontei. The sequence continues at coordinate 6,400,117 of NC_060266.1, forward strand.
ATTATATGTGTATTTTTCTTTTGAGATTTTTTGATTGAGACTGAAATCGACCTGTAAAGATTTTTAAGGTCACTAACTACTTTCGTAGGATATCTTAGCTTATAGTGGAATCACTTTGAATTTCTCCCTATGTGAGAGAAATGAGTTTTAACAAATGCTAACCCCACAAGATAAGATATTATGAACAATTTGAGAAAAGTCTCGAGATCAATAAATTCTGTTTTTCTTCTGAATCTATTTCAATATGCTAGAGCTCATTTTGTTAACTAACCAGATTCCGAAAGATTGACTGATAAACATTTAAAAAGTCTCACATTGTAACGTAATTATTACGAATAAATGTATTTGTCAACGAATATATTCTGTACCTTACATATTCAAATCTATTCTTATTCACTCTGGAGATATCTATTCGTGAAATTTTGTTGATGCGATTTTTAAAGATCTCTATAATGAACAAACTACGTGAACTGAAAAACATTAGAATCGGATCGAAAGCCTCAGTGTTCAATAATATTGGACGTTTCATCGGTACAATTTTTTCTCCGATTGTTCATATCGTTAGCTTCTGTAATTTAAAATTATAATAATTTGTATCACATAGGATGGACGTCGCTTTATTAGTGTTTAATATCATCGGCGTGAATAACATAGCAACAGATTTATCAATCACAAAGAAAGGATTTATCGATTAAACCGAATACGGCGATCAGAGAAGTGTCATTTCATTGAGCAAAAAAGTGCTCAAAACACAAATTAGTCTTTTTAAGTGACATGGTATCTGTTAAAATTAGCGAAAAATTTCTTTCAACGATCAATTCGATCATTTACCAGAGTACTCGGTAAAGTCAACAGACATCTTATCGTGAGTAACCTTCGACCATTCATCCTTAAAACCGTATGTACTCGCTGGTTCGATGCAATTAGGATACGCAGCAGGTTTACGAGCAGACTTCCACCCCCCGGGCTCTCCAATGCTCGTGCACGCAAGGGCCGAAGGTGCGGTCAGGGGCGAGGGTGCAGAGGGCCAGCTATTGTGAATATCAGAGGTCACAAACTCGTTAGCACGTGGAGGTGGGTGTGTCGGGACTGTTTGGTCTCGAAACGACACCCTGTCACGTATGCAGAACGTCTACAGGGTGTTTCCGAGTAAACGCCGGAGTACGTTGGGTTGCCTACCACTAAGGGGAAAAAATATCGGTAAAACAGACCTACGAGTTCGTCGTCACTTTAGTCAAGTCAAAGTCATATAATCACTTTATTATGACTCCGGAACGCAATCACTGAACGCTTTGGTAACTTTTTCGCCAAATACACACAACTTGGAAGCACAAGCATTTGCAGATCGCTCGTAAGGACTTTAAAAGCGCTACCCACCGATAACTCGTAAGTCTGTATTACCGATATTTGTTCCCCTAAGTGGTAGGCAACTCAACATATCGCGGCGTTCACTTGAAAACACCTTGTATACGTAATGTAGGTCGCAGTATGAACCCGTGTTAACGGCGTACATGCGCGAACCTTTGCTCATTACACAGGTGTACGAAACTCTTCCGCAAACAGCTTTAAAATTAGCCGAAAACTCTGCTCCGCCAATGATCACCCGGGATACTGAACAACCGTCTGCCTACCTCGACTTTCGGACCTTTCAGTACCTGAAACTGAACGGATTTCAACCTCGTGAGCATCGATTTCCGCGTTATCTATAATCGCGAGTATTCTAGAGGCCGCTGAGTTGGCGAAAACTGTTCAGACGGATTTGATCTGGGATAATAGTCAGTGGAAATTGTTGTGAAAAGTGGACGTCGTTGATGGATCTATTTAGGAACGTATTTCTTGTTCCCGCAAATCTTGTGAAACGTGACCGCTACGATTAGCAATAGAAGATGCCTTCTTTTTGGAACGTTTGCAAAATTTAACTCGCGATTTTGATTCAAACCAATAATGATTTGAGCATCAATTTGCAAGTACAACACATATTATATCGAACATGACGATGCTTGGACTGTTCAAAAATTCTGAACATCGAATTTCAATTGTTCGTAATCGGAGAGAAAAACAAATTTTTTGTTACAATAACCACTACTATTGTTAATGTATAATAATTATTCTGCTGTAGCAGGACTTTCATACTGATTTGTAAAACTTGTCGTACAATTTCGTTGACCGTTGAAACCATATAATTGCTACGTTGATCGATGCCATTGATCGTAACTTGAAAAACGACAACGAAAACATCAAAAACGGTGTTATTTCTTCACCCGTGCGAGAAAATACGAACTATAAAAAATTTTACTGTTATTCTCTGACAGTGAGAATTTAGGGAGAAAAATTTGTAGTTGTGATTCATTTTTTACCATAACCAAAATATACAATTCTGCGTACAAAATGAAAAATAGTTTTTAAGTTGCACCCAGAAAACTTCGTAACGGTTAGTGTAACAACGAATAACAACTAAAACAAACCAAATTTTTCCCAGTGTGAGTGTGGACCGGAGAAATGACTCAAATCGCGTAAGAAGCTTCTCGCACATTCATGACAAAAAAAAAATGAAAAATTAGGTAATTTTGCCTACATCTAAATGAATTTCTAAATGACCGAATGCCAATTTTTACGTTCGAGTTGCGAAAAATATAACACCTGTATTTGACGTGGAGCGGAATAAGTTTGCGAAAGTTACACACCGGAAGCATAAGACGGAATATAATAAGGTAAGAGTCGTGGACACTTGCTTTGTGTGCATTGAAAAGTCAAATACGGAACTAGGACGAGAGTGTACTTGAACAGATATATATTTCAAGGCGGATTTTCGAGACGTTGGTATATAATTGTCGGAAAGCTCGCGGTTAGGGAGGAGAGAGCTAAGGGATGAAGAGAAAGAAGCAGAGAAACGGAGGAAAGACGTATGTAAACTCGGTTGTAAAGTTGGTTACAACGGTAATCTGAGATATTAAATTAATTCATCATGCGAGTCGGTTCGATGGAAGTTGATAATGTCTTCGTTGGAGTTCTGCCTCTGTATCAATTCCAGTCGCACTTGGTTTAATGAGCTCGGATCTACCTGCAGCGGATTTATATTTCATAATCTTTTACTTCGGAACGGTATTCGGTTTAAGGGTGGGAAAATTCTTTCGCCCGAGGGAAGCTACGCAGGTTTCAAATCGAGTTTTATACTTTGTCTTCTCTCCGTTTTTCACCCCTTCTCTACTCCCGGTAGATTTTCCCGTTACCTCAGGCTTCGTGAACAGAAATCCCCGAAGCTTGCACCCGGAAATGTGATCCTCAAGATCCTGAACGGAAATTCGTAATCGGTGCACAATTCGTTATTCCTACTTCCCTTCGCAATATTTTTGAATTTCCAACGTAGCCTAATTGTTGCCAAATATTGGCTTCACGGAGATTGACGACTAGAATATTATTATTCTTTCATTTGTTTTATTGAGGAACAGTCGTACACCGATTATATTAAGCTGTAAAGATTTTTCTGAAAACCCTCAATAATGAAATACTAAATTTATCAGCAGTACCTTATGTTATATCGATTTGTCATTTCAAATTGCTGTAAGGTGGTAAAAATGTTACGGATTTCTTCAACTCGGCTAATTGCGGTGACTTATTCTATTCACAGTTCTATTTTCTACTATCTCACTAATTGTAAAACATACTTCTTTCATAACGTTAGTTTCGTTGAATATTAGATTTTTCAACACTGCAATGATACTGGTTTTGACCAACAAAGTCGGCAACTGAACTGACTATTAAGGATATACCAAATGTAGAGTTCAGTCAAAGAGCTGTAAAGACAGAAATATCATGTAACGGAAGTTTCAAAGTGCAGCTGGAATTCAATAAGTTCAATTTAGTTAAAGCGATATTCCTTTGAAATGATAAATAGCATAATTATTGATACCTTGTCAGAGATCTCACTACTGAATCAATTCTATAATAAAAAAAATTAACATCGATTCAACAATTTTAATAAACTAGAGCTTATTTTCATCATGAATAATTTTTTTTACAAATAAACAGTCATATTTTCTACTTACAATTAGATTCTTGGTTGGTCGAAAAAACATGATTAGTGAAATCATCATGAGTGATGAATAGTAAACCATTACTTGATTGAAAAATACTCAACTGTTACGTAAAATCTAATTTTGTAGATTTGTAGTTCATTGAAATTGATCAAATAATACGACTTTTGAATTGTAGACAAGATTTGATGATGAAATCTCTTCAGAATCATGAATAATTATGCTATTATGTAGTTAAAGTTTATGCTTTCCTGAATTTTTTTTTTTTTTTCGGTATTACGGGAATATTGTTTGAACTCAATTGAACTCGATTAACTTTAGTTGCACTTTCAAATCTTTGTTATTTTGTATTTCTGTCTTCACAGCTTTTTGACTAAAACGTAAATTTCACACATTCTTAGGATAAAAAAAAAATCCGTTTGCTGAAATTGGAAAAAAATATAATTTGCTGAATGAAATTAAAACGAATCTTCTGAATTTTCAACCATTTTTAAGTGATTTGGGATGAAATATCGATTTATAAGCTAAATTGTTAAAAATTTTAGTACAAAATTTTCTTGTACTTCCATAAAACTCGGCACAGTTCGGAAATATGAGAATTTGATTAAAACTCGTTTTGCGATCTCATCACTTAATTAAATCAACGCAAAAACAATGATTTTTAGCCCACGAACCTCATTTATCATCTCGATTGAAGCCGAGGAATTTAGAAAGAAGAATTCAATCCGACCTGAGTCAATTTTCAGATACTATCGCATTCACGAGAAAAAAAGAAACACTCACTTTTGAATGACCCTTCTCCAATGAAATAAATAATAAATCAATTGAATTATTTGTTTGATGAACATACTTCTCCACTATACAACCACATATATTCATATGTATTGAGCTCTGTCAAACCACCATATTACATAACAAAAATTTCTACGGACGAAATAATGGTCCTGAACTGACTAAAGTCGACTTCTTACCAAGGCAACAAGATGCCCAAACATATGTATAATCAGGTACTAAAAAAAAAAAAAAAAAATCGCCATATTTTCACTCCAAGTTAGAAAACGTGTCGTGAGACATACTATACGCAGATTGAGACACGCGCCCCGTGAAGATGAAGAAGTTTCGCACGTGCAGAAATATATCCGCAAAGATGTTTACCGGTAAAGCAGAGTGCTATAATCCTCGGGTTCTCATTTCGACTCCGTAAACCAGGCCTGGAGTTCTCGTTCAGTATTTAGAGGTAAGGTAAACAAAATTAGGCTCATACATGTATATGTGTAAAATGTATCTTTGCTCAGCGCTCATCTCGCTTTCTCTCTCTCTCTGCTTACCGACTCAGCTTTTGCCTGAATATTGGCTTAGAAGCTGGTTGTATAATAACGTATAGTCTACACGTGACGAGCTGCGATAATAATTATCACTAAACCGGGGTGGTAATAGTAGTTTGTGACGGTGTTACAAGTCCACGCGTTTCCCATTTTAGCATGCCGCTAAGCATTTCGCCTGGATCACGAGTGCATGGCGGGATTAGTTTTTGAGCTTTCCAACTTCAAGTTTCAAAGTATTCCCGACAAGTTGCCACGTGCATGCTTGCTGCTCTTCACCGGGACCAGAAGCCATTACGCGAAACTAAGTAGTTTGCAGATTACACCTTGCGTTTTGGGTACGTGTAGACGGGAGGTTCACCATGATGAAAAGCACCGAATGTTAAGCGAGGTGACCGATATTACGTTGCGAAAACAGACCATTTCTGATATCTCAAATTGCCGGAATCCCAAAGTTTAATTTATCGACATCGGTTCATTTTTTTGATTCATCGATACCACTCTGAATCCAATGAAGGGAACATTTTTTGACTACCGACACAGTCCAAAAGCTTTTCGTTTGATCAATTCCGGACTTTTTTTACTCCTTCCTTAATTAATTAATGTATAAATGCATTTAAGGAACGACGGAATTCGGTGATTCGTTTTACGTACGTGAGAAACTGTTCGCTCTTTCGGCTCTTGTCAGTTAATTAAGAGCAGGCCCGCTGATTTTCTACAACATTTTATTGAGTAAAAGGTCTGCGTTAATTCGACCCTAAAAGGAACAGTACTTTCGCCGCACTTTTTGTATCCCTAATTACGTTTGACTAATGGTTTTTCGGGAAAGTTCCTGTCATTTCGGGGTGATTTAAAGAAAAGCAAACCGGTTTACGGGTGCTTTAGTAACCGCCCTGCACACTCGCGTTAAAGGGGACAAAAATTAACGCAGGTGAAAAAGAGAAAAAGGAAGGAAAAAAAAAAATGTTGGAAACCCGAACGATTGGCCCCTTTAAACAGAGCGAACCATCAAACTCTGCGCGAAACTCACCCCAAACTTCCTACTCGATTGATCACACGAAGCCCAAAGCCTCGTCTCAGCCTCGTCAAACTCAGCAGGGGTCCGAGCCCAATGCAGCATGTCAGATCCACAACATCAGTGCGGCCTGTCCGCCCGTCTAACCACCTATTTTCCCCTCCATCCATCTGTAGACTTCCAAGAAAGACCCTTTATCGCGATCGAGCTTTGGGAGATGGACCCTCGCAACGCGATGCAGGGAGTTAAGAAACGAGGAGTGGAAAAGCTCAGGATTCTCTGTCGACGACGGGAAGCCAATAATATTGACAATTCTTGCACCGACTTCTGCCAACCTGATCGCTGATAAATGTCCTGGTTAGCAGCTACAACTGCAACAGCTGCAATACCTCAGCTTCGTTTTCTGACGTACGTCGGACTCGCGCTTCGCTGATCAAAGCTCCCCTCTATCGACGTCCATCGCTCAGACCGCGAAAAACGGTCAGCTAGCGGAGTTTGAAAGCTGCAGGTTCAGGAGAATGAGTTACTTTTGAACTGGGAAGAAACCGTAAAACTCAGCAGATTGAACGTCAGGCTGCGCATGCGCGGTCTTTGTTCTCACATCGTACGTGCAGGCTCGCCAACTCAAGCTTCTCAGGTTGTCAAACGCAGCTTGTAGAGGTGATGTACAGTGCTGAGAATTATAACGAGCATTACAATAAAGTGTAAAATTTCATTTGTTATAGTAACGAGAACAATTCGGTAAAACAGGCATCGTTGAAAAAAACTGTTTGAAAATTGTTGGAATTACGAAAAACGAGGTACGCGGTAAACATTTTGCGCTATTGTCGATCCTTTTTTGGTAGTTGCAACGCAAAATCAGTTTTTTCGGTTTACTGTACTTTCTTGGGTAAGTAAGGCTCTAATGTCAATTTATTGTTGCACAAGCATTAAATTTTCGCAACAGTTGCAAGAAAATATAGTAACAGTGATCGTAATGAGAAAGAATAGTAACGGATACTAGACTTTCTGGTAACAGCTAGAAAACTAATTTTCATTTTCTACCTAGAACCATATTTTTCGATTGTGGTAAAAAATGAAAATAATTAAGGACTGAGCGGTAACCGAAACTAAAAATTTCTCTCGGTGGATGTGATTTGAAAAATATCCAACGCTGTGAAGCAATTTTAAACGATAATTATAATTATTACGGAGATAATCGAAGGCGAGCGAGAATCGGCGTGATCTCGGAAAGGAGATAATATTATTCGATTACTAGACTTCCGAGTGGTAACGCGATGATCGTGTGTCTTACGCTTGGCAAAGTTGTTTCACATTAGCGGAAATTGGAAATTCAATTATTTCGTAGAATTAAATTTAGGATACCTTGTTTGCTATACTCAGTTATATTCGGAAGCCGGTCGATTATCGAATATGGTATACAAACCACCGCCGGTCAGAGAGTTGAGAAAATTTGTCAATTATAGCTGTGGCGCTGTATTCTATTTCAAAATAAATAGTAAGTATAGAAGGTCTGAGCGGATCAGAGAGTCAGTAGGCTTACAACGTTTGATTGTGAGAGAGACGGTACGATTAGAATCTGTGCGAGGCCGTGAATTCCGAAAGTCTCGTACAATTTGCGGAAGTGTTGTTTCGTAAGAAAATCCTTATCAGGTAATTAATCAACCATCCATTTAATTCGAAGCTCAACGTAGAACGAGGAAAGAGAACGGAAAATTATTTTAACAGTCTAAATTGCACAAAATACTATTGATTTTCGATCTCCCTTCGTATACCTGACGTCATAAAACGCTCTACTGATTAATATAAATGTTAATCGTCGTTGTTTCATCATTTAATGTATTTCACTATTTACAATATTTGCCGTTTTGTTTTCTTTGGGTTGAAATTAAAGTATACTTTTATTTGTGCACTCTGTGCTGTGATTTATATTTCGTATTTAGTACTATCAAGCCAATTTTTTTGGCTTGCCACGAATAGGATTCGCTAACAACTAGCTAAATAAGTGAATAATCTTTCTTTCTTTATCTAGTCTCAACTGTATTGTGCACTTTTCTTTAGTGATCTATTTTACTTCATATTCAATCGTTACATAAAACAAAACAAAGAAAAGAAAAACATCACATACTGTATAAATAATTTGTCTATAGAATCAATATGTCAAAATTCGCATCGTTCAAAATTCGAATTTTTCGTTCACATGTTTAAATCCGTATTGAAAGAAAAATTCATTTATCACAAAATAGGTAAAATTTATCAGTGGAAACTTTTGATGGTATGCAAGTTGTTCAGAAGTATCTGATCTCTAATTGTAAGGCGTGCTGAGAGTAATGTGTTGAAAAATTTATCTAGATTTCTATTTCTACAGAATATTTGTTCTTATTTTTCCAACGATTGTTTCTACCGATTTGTTGATTAAAGTTTCTACCGATTATTCGTGAAAAACGAAATTTCTTCAAAACACCGTTACGGTTTTTCTCACGTGGAAGTTTCCATAGAATTTTGAGGAAGATTTTGCAGATTTCGCATTACGAAAAATCATCTCTCAAGGTGCGTATTCAATTCAACACAGAGAGATATGAATTTTTATACTTCAACTGATGACCGGCTTTCAACTCGGAATCTTCTGTCTTAAATGTTCCTAAAAATTTTTGAAACTTAACAATAACTAAAAATAATAGTATCGTAGGAATGAAAAAAAGAACGGGAATAAAAATGATCGCGTGGATAAATTAGTTACACCGATCAAGAAGAAACCTGTAAAAGTACCTCGATGCATAATTACGATAATATCAGATAAGGGAGACTAAAAAAGAGAAGTAAATCGAGAGGTAATTAGCCTTCCTCGGATTGCCACGTCACGCGATTCGAACTTCACTTTTCACAGATTACGGTCTGAACGACAGGAAGCAAGACAGATTTTTATATCGTTCGTGAGAATCCCGGAGAGTCTTGCTGGATGACGTATAATTACATCTTGATTTCCGATCCCCCGTTCGTTGCGAATCCGGGCCGAATTCCGGTTTCGAATATCTTTCTGTTACGGAGAGGGATTAATTTGAATTAAATACGAGAATAATATATATACGTATAAGTGCAATAATTTGCCGAGTGTCGATAGCGGAAGTTCGATTTATATGTGATTATTCGCAGTTAGGAAGGCGATTTCTCAAGGATTTTTCAATTTATTACTATAAAAATTTATATACGTATCAGGGTAACATTGAACTTTATCCTGATGTTTTTTATTTGTAAAAATAATGATTTCTAAAGTTGCTGTAGCTTATCTTCGGGAGCACCCTTAAAAATAGCGTCTTGCGGTGAACAAGATATTATCTCTGGACTGGATCATCTGTAATGCAAAAATTAAGACAGATTCAGTTAATATAAGGTGTTATTTGGTCTTTAATCTAAGGAATGAGGAAAGTATTGATTTTCAACAATACGGCGGCTTCTCAAAAAAAAGTTAAAATGAAAAATCTTTATCGGTGAGAAGAAATCTCGGATTAAGAAATGAAAAATATATTCATAAAGCTTGTGTAAAAATTTGAGACTGATCGGATCAGCCGTTTCCGAGAAATCTTGACGCCTTTTTTCAGCAATGCTCCCAGAGGATCGGCCATATCAGTTTTAAAAATCGGTATATTTCCAGATAAAAGATATCAGAACGAAGTTCAATGTTACCCAAATATGTGTACAAATATTTGTATCGAGAAATTGAAATGCACTCTTCGTGAAAAATCGTTGAAAAATCGCCTTTTTCGTCATCCCGAGTGCTTAAAACACCTCATAGATGTCAACTGCAGTTGAATATTGTTGGGATTGGAGCGAAGTGTGGAGGGCATAAAGCGAGCTCGCATCCGGGGCGACAATTACGATCGGAATTCGGGAAATTTTGATAACGGCTTCATTATGCATGACGAGCGTTCTTGCCAAGGCGAGCGAAGAGCAGGAAATCGCGAGAATTGGTTGGCAGCAATTTCGAGCATTCCGAAGACCGTGCTCAGCGGTCATTCGAAGCTGAAATCCTCGATGTCGAATTGGACAAGTGCCAGGTACTAACCGAGAGACTAGCCGCCACTGCCCGATCTCTTCGCCCCATGGATCAGCCACCGAAGCCACGAAGCCACGAAGCCACGAAGCCCTAGTTGAACCTGTCCTTCTGACTGAGTAAGGACAACTTTTCATTCAGCCTTTTGGAAAATACTCGGGTGTGCTCGAAGAGCGAGCTTAACCGATGGAAATAATACAGGAGATATTCGCTTATTTTTACGACAATCCCGCGGGACTCGGTCTTTTACTTTCTGTTATGAATCACCGGATTTAATGACACACACACGCGCGTACATAAGTGTAAAATATATACAGAAGGAATTCCTAACGACTGCATGGCCTGTCGTCTGCTAATATTTAATGCGCGTGCGCTATAATCCGAGAGTGGCTGTTTGTCAGGGTCGCCAACCGTCTCTAACCTCAAAATTTTGAATCGAGCCTAACTGCCACCGATGAATGTTAATATTTTTTGATACCTTTTAACCTCGAATAACTTTTGAAATAGTAGATTTATCGTACAACGATATGTGGTCCTTTACATAGAGCCTTGAATTCCATAGAAAAATACAGTTTATTTAAAAGCGAAATAGAAAATCGCGATGATGCAATTCTACATATTCATATTAAGAGCTGAAAGTTGGAAAGCATCTTTTTTGTTCGTCTTTCGAAACAATACTTTTGAGTTAAATTTTCAAAATAATATTCAATTTTTTTTTTATACAGTCTAATATACTATACTATAAGTATTTATATATATTCATCTGCTGCTCTGTGTCTTCAAATCCACGGAGAAAACTTTCTACTTCTTCTATCGTTTTTTCTAAAATGTTTGGTAACAAATATGTTACATGCTTGTACAAAATAGTTCGACTCAACTTTTTATCTGGTTGTTTTTTTTACACAATGTTTTATAGATCGTTCATGAATTCTAAAATTTGCTCACGCGTGAACACGAATTTGCCTGTCACAATTAGGTAACATTTTCCGAATGTGACTATGATATTAATAATCGCAACATGAATGATTATTATAATATCGCGTACCGAACAAGCATAATAAGCGTTCAGAGATTGTTGCCGAATATTTTGAGATTCGGAGTGGATTGCAATATTTGAAATGCACATGGGATGACGACTTTGTAAAGGTTTATATTCGGACTCGGGGTATGCAAGCACAAATCAACGTTGAACATAGTTTCAATATTTCGTCCGTTCCTGCAGGAGCTGGAGTTCAATAGGACGACGTAGCCTCGAGCAGTGAACCTTTGAACTTCTAAAAGCTCCAGGTAATAATAAAATCCGCGTATATGAAAATACGCAACTCCGGCGGCATTTTAGTATCACTTGTCGATATTCTTATGAAAATTTTAAACTACTGGGAAGTATTTCTGCTGTACACGAAATAATGACAAAATAATATCCTAGCTTGATCTGCAACTGTACTTAAAACTTCTCCAGGATTTTTTCATTGTGCCCGTTCCTGACTCATCGTTAAATCTTGAATTCACCTTAAAACTATAAGCGCATTTTTCAATACGAATATTCTGATATCCATAATACAGTATTTTCCAAACTATGGTACCAACGTCATTTCTCATATTCGAAAGTTCGACGTGAAGCAACACAGGCGAAAGGTTGATAAACTGTGAGCTTGGCCGAGGCGAAGAAGTGCTTACACGATAACGTCGAGCTTGCAATCATACTTTCTTAGTTCCAGCGTTGGCCAATAAGCAAACATTGAATTTCATATCATAGAAAGCTCGTTCCAAGAATATTTCAATCATTACTTCGCATTAGATGTAATATATTTGATGTATGTACGAAAAACCGAGAATCGAGCTTGCGAAATAAGCTCGAAACGTAAACGTACAGTTGTCTCGAAAAATTCGTACGCGTGCATAAAAATTGACGATTAATCATTAGTGCGAGAAGTTTTGGTCTAATCGTCACGAAGTATTGCTGATTTCTTTATGCTGACCAGAAATTTGGCCGTTGTAATAATTTTCTCCTCGTTCGGATGAAAAGCGATAACTGTATACGCGATGAGGATACAGCGTCACATTAATGCGAGATCACCTTTCCCTTCGATCCTCTCTCAGCTTCGGCATCAACTCTACCCCCGGATGATTCTACCAGAAGTAGATGTAATGCTGATCGGGCGGCTCGAGTTAGGAAGCTCAACAGCACTCAAGCTGATAGCCTTTCGCCCTGCCACAACCTATTAGCTCTTTCTCTCCAATCCACTCTTTTCGGCGTCCGCGAGCTAATTATACTTCATGCCAACCGGCTCTGTAGCCACAAGTTCAAGGCCTGCGCCGTCATTACGGGAGTTATAACCATACGAGGATTCACGTTCGGTTTTCGATAAAATTTTACAATTCAATCCCCAGGTTAAAATTCTTTTTTATCGTATCACGGTATTTTTTATAAGATATAAGCAATATATGTCTTCGCTCATTTCACACATATTTTTACGTAATGAAGTTACATTAAAATATCGTCGAAGTACTTTGGCAGCAGAAACAAGTCTAATAATTGTGGATAAAGATATTTCAGAATTATTTACCACTTCTGTGAAACTGGAAAATGTTATGTTGAAATATAAAAAAACGTATTCAGGTCTGAAGTTGTATCTAGCTGTGCAGGCGATGACACGTTGCGATGTGGCAACAGCGCATCACATGCATAAAACATGAAATCGCTGGATTAGAGTAACTTTTCGGTTATAAATAAAAAATAAAGTGGGTCTTACGCATGACGGATCTTGGAAATATTATATATGGAGTGAATATACAAAGATTTCGCAATAACGTGACGCGACGTTGCCAAACTCTGAAAAATCTAATACCTAGGCTAGTCAGACACCCAACGAAAGCGAAATTTGACTAGCTGCGTAACGCCGTTAAAACTTTCTTAATGCCGTTATTGAATCTCTGCAAATGCGATTTGGATTTTTAGAAACTATAATATCATGTCAATCCAACGCTACCTGATGTTGAATTTCCGAATTCATTACTAAACTTGTTCCATTTTAGTACGAACAGGACATTTCTGGTAAATTTTCATACGACTCTTTTTACAGCGCACTGCTGTACCGATAGAGAATAACGAGGCTGAGTGATCGACCGCGCTTGCGCGAATCAATTGAATTCTATTGGCCTGCGAGAGCGAACCATGGCAATATTTCAGTCTACAAGACAGGGGAGCCATTACACTCGGAACGTGTCAAGCGGTGAGTTAAATTTATGTTTTCATGATGACTTGTAAATGTAATCACGGTCGTCAGTCAGTTAACAATAATAGTTTTCCAAGCCCTTCTGCATCACTGTTTATCAATCTGATGTACAGTCTAACCTCGATCGATAAACTCGCAATTGCTACCGAACCTGTGTTGTATATAATAGAGATAATTTCATCTAAGATTGTCATCTTACATAACCTCATATTTTGTCGCGAGTCAAGTTTATCTTTCATCTTTATTTAGATAAATATTCTGGTCATCTTGGTCGTTTTTATGGTATAATAATAACATAACCTACTTATAGTGAAACCACGTCAACAACATTCGGAGTCGAAACTCTGTTGTCGTTTTGCGAAGATGAATAGTTCAATCAAGACGTCGCGTCGTTCTGAAAGAAACACTTCACAATCAACGAACACTGATAAAAAGAGCTGTTGATTTGAAATGATTTTTTTGCGGTTAGTGAAAACAATATTTTGTTGTTCGACGTAAATATAACTTGATTTCACCAAATTTTTTGTTGTTAGGAAAAATCTGCACCGCCAAATTGACCCTGTCAAATCTTTTGCTATCCCACGAATAAAATTATTCGCGTCAACAAAATTTTTTTCCGCCTCACCCAAAGAAATTTTCTATGAGATGGACAGTTTTTTTTCTCAGTAATTATATCAAGAATCTCCTGTTTTGATCGTTACCTCTATGAATTAATAGCTGTGTAACTTAATGTTTTGTAGTGATAATTGCGTGGGAAACTGTGTTCACTTCATCTCGATGACTTTCCATACGTATGATTTTATTATCATCTATACAATACACTGAGAGAAATTTTTAGTTCCGGTTACCGCTCGGTCCTTGTCTATTTTCATATTTTATCATAATCGAAAAATATAGTTCCAGGTACAAAATGAAAATTAGTTTTGTAGCTGTTAGCGTAAAGTCTAGTATCCTTTACTATTCTTTCTCTGCTATATTTTCTTGCAACTGTTGCGAAAATTTAACGCTTGTGCAAGAATAAATTGACGTTAAAGCCTTGCTTAACTAAAAAAGTAGAGTAAACATCACAAACTGATTTTGCGTTGCAATAACCAAAAAAGGATCGACGATAGGACAAAATGGTTACGCGTACCTCATTTTTCGTAATTCCAACAATATTCAAACAGTTTTTTTTTTTTTAACGATACCTGTTTTACCGAATTTTTCCAGTTACTATAACAAATGATATTTTTCTCAGTGTAGAACCGCGGGCACTCTTGAGCATATTCAACGAACTGTAACTGTGCTAATTATTTATAAATAAATGACTACCAATTATTGCATTTGTTATAACAATATTTTATTCTCACAAAACATTTTATAAACTTTACAATTCAATTTAACATTAACTATAATCCCAACTAATCAACGCGTTGCATTCTCTCTCTATCTCTCTCTCTCTCTCTCTCTCTCTCTCTCTCTCTCTCTCTGTCTTCTGTATTTGTTTACAGTTTGATTCCAGCTTTGGCGGCAGTGACCTCGAATTTACGCTGGTACTGACGATTAGGGTCGTACTTCTCGGCGAGTTTAGCCCAAACTTGCGGCCGCTGTAACGTACAAACGAATATTGACAGACCCGTCTTGATGCCAGAGGCAAACGCTGGATATGCGGAATAGTAACAAACTTCCGTATCGATTAACTGCACATCTAAACTACGGTATAAATTGAGATGTTACGATATCTTGGATTCTCGTGTACATACCTCGTTGACCAGGAAGCGGATCACCTTCTCGCTACCGAGTCTTTGCTTTTCGCTGCAATTAAGACAATCGCTGGCAAGAGCGTCGGGCAGAGCCTCTGTAACGTAAGAAACGAATTTTCGTTAATTATTTATATAATTATTGCCAAACGTCACGGAATCATTTTACTGTCACGATTCTTCATTCGTTTATAAAATAATGTAGTACGAGTTGTCATAATCGAATGGACAGTAACTTATATATATATACTAGATTTTCTATGGTTGAATTTAGAAAACTGATTTGAATTCTCCAACGATAGAATTATACATACATCAACACAATTAAAGGGTATGAGAAAAATGTGTTTCCTGTAATATTTTCAAAATTTATTACAGTATCTAAGTAAACAAAAATAGTTCATCTATGAGTAAATTTCGTACAGACTTAGAAAAATTAGACTGTTTAAACTATTTTCATTTTTTTTACCACAAACGAAAAATACAGTTCTAGGTAGAAAATGAAAATTAGTTTTCTGGTTGTTACCAGAGAGTCTATAAAAAATGAAACATTTCTCATTGCAGACACGATAATCCGATTAAGGCTAATAAATTTGTCCAAGTAACGTGCCGCTTAAAAAAATGACACGAATAAGATTTTACTTACTCGTTGGAACTGTGTATTGAAGTTTTGATACAAGAGATTGATAAAATACATAACGTGGAATATTTGTACATGCGACAGGAAAATTAAGTTGTATACGTTAATAATGATGATGAATGCGTGTATAATAATGATAATAATATAATGTTATTAATAATCAGCAATGCGCGACTCACTCTTGAGTTCGTTGCCATCGGGGGTGCAATTGCCGACCCCAAGAAGACAATTCACGTAGTTCTTGAGAAGACGTTCGCTCTGGAGGATCTGGTCCAAGTCGATATTGTCGTACTTGGTGGTGTAAGAGTTGGCGCAAACGCAAGCCACAAGGGCAAGAACGACCACAGCGACCTGAAAAAATTTTTCATGATGAATTAATTTCAGCCAAGCAAGGCCAAAGCTACGTTTCACAGCCAGTAAAATCCAACATCCGCTCGACGATTTTTAATATTCTTATTTTCTATGCTTTTAGGGAGAACGGGAAGTTTTTGTAATCACTCCGATCTTTGCCAAACTTAAAAGTGTTTTAACTTTTATCGGTAGAGAGTACTTTTACAATTACTTAAATAACAGTATTCTCAAGAGTAAAATACAAATGATTTTAGCTGGAGAATGAATGATTTTGGTATTGCTGATCATGAATCTGAAGTCAGATTTTCTGAATTTAAATTCGGTGTGCATGGATATTGGAAATAGAAAAATGCTGGAAAAATGAATCTAAAAAACATTTGAACTTTGATAAAAATTGGTACTCGAAGCTTCTTTGAATCACTGATCACGAATCTAAAGTCAGATTTTCGATATTTTCTATTCTCATTCTTATTGTTACTATTATTTAAATTCAAAACAGTAGACTTTAGCTTTGATCGGTTCGGTACTTTTCCAATTATTTATGTAACGAAATTCTGAGGAGTATAATAAAAATGATTATATCTGGAGAATAAATAACAAATTCGAATGAAGACTGAAATATAACCGTGATGATTTTTAGATCCTGATCATGAACTTCAAGTCGGATTTGCTGAATTTAAATTCGGTGGGTCAGATATGCCGGAGAGAAGGAACTATATATATAAAACATTTGAACTTTGATCAAAATTGGTACTCGAAGCTTCTTTAAATCGCTGATCACGTATCTGAAGTCGGATTTTCGGTACTTTTTATTCTCAATCTTATCGTTGTTATTATTTCGATTCAAAATACTCATGTTTATTCGAAACTCGGTGTTGTTACCGACGGAATTCGTAAAAAAAAAATAACAAAAAAAATAAAAAAAAGAACTGGTTAGCGAAATCAGAAACTATATAGGCTGAATCACGTTACGGTCACAGTACCTTCATGTTTGTTTATTGAGTGATGCTTGTAACTTCAGGATCGGAACTGATGCCGATGCCAGCTTACCGGCTGCTTATATAGCTCTTGGACTCCGCGAACTCTGTTTGAAATATCGAGACAAGACGCTTATTCGACGGTCATTTGTTTAGCCGCACGTAGGTATGAAGACAGTTTTGCATAACCGATTAGATTCACCGGTCGTATCACGTTTCGCTAATTCCATCTTGGCCGGATCGAGTGTGCCTGACGTGTTTGCTTGTGTATCCCAAAGAGTTCGCGTGTTGGGTGTATTTTTCTCTCTCTCTCTCTCTCTCTCTCTCTCTATCGTCATTTTTTAAAACCGTTTTTCACCGAATGAAACATCGCGGACAGACGTCACCTGGGTTTATTCATGAGATGGGATTTTCATACACTGCAATATTTGTAGCCGGTCGTTGTATTTGATTCACGTTCTCTGGAGGATAGAAAAGTTTTGTCAATATTTACGCAAAAACAGTTTCAAGGATTTATCTCACTTACAGACTGCGCGCATTGACGAAGATATTACAAATTGTATTCTCGACATTTATTCGTAATCGAAGCGATGGATTCGATGAAAACTTTTCAAAAAATCTATATTCTTCAAAAATTTTACGTTTTTGTTATCACAGAGTGCGATAAACAAATTAATGGGTGTAATAAATATGATCTTATCGATTTTCAGAATGACAAACTGATAGCATTGAATTTCTTTTCGATCAATTTCAAAATCATTGCTTCGAACGCTCGATTAATAATTGAGTATTTGATAGAAAGTTTTTTATTTCATATTCTTTCAGATTGGAAAACAATATTTTGAAGGTATTTTTTATTTTTTCGATCGAATCAAAATTGCCATTAATATAACAGATTGAAAACTATAAGATTGTGACGTCACCCGTGTTAAGATGTATCTATATATATTAAAATCAGTGAAATTCAATCACCTATAACATGAAACATTATCATTTTTAACGAAAAACAAAAAATACTTCCTCATTATTTTGACTTGCACTGCGTTACGCACCCCTAAAAATGGAAAAAAAAAATTTCATTAAAATACTCGATTCAATAAAAAAACTTCTTTTCATATATACTCTATTTTTCAGCCTGAGTCAATTGTTCGTCATAGTTTAAATATGATTCTGAATTGTTTTAAAACAATTTTAGACATACAAGTCCGTCCAGAACAAGAATTTTGTGAAAAAGAAAATGTAATAATTTGAATCCTGAACCGAGAGTGAATTCGAAAAAGGTATTAAAAAAATCCTTAAAAAAAAAAAATAAAAGAAAATTTTGAAACTTGACGTAGAAAATATAGTTGAAAGTGCATGCTTGGATTATTCTGTTCTCGGACAAAAAGGGTCTTATTACGGGTCGTAAATTTGCGTCGAAAGCCGTGTTCGCAGAATCGATTTTCTCGAGTAAGGATAGGGCGTTCAAGTCGAGCGAAGCTTATGAATAAATCAAGAGAGCCACATTAATTATTTGTGATTAGTGCGAACGAAGAGACGTGGTCCGTTCCCGTGAGGAGGATACAGGAGGGGGAATTTGCCGAAGGAGAGACGGCCGTATAATTTCGAATTCATAATTTGTCGAAGAGATGTCAAATGATTGAAGATATGACGCAATCGGAAGACGAAACACCGATACGCCTGTTAAAAAGAAATCATCTACGTATTACCCGCTTTGTAAAAAAAAAAAAACAAATTGTAGGAGTTTTGCAAACGGTTGTTGATTCATCTACCTTTCTTTGGAATAGTAAATAAACAATATCGAATAAGTTCTGCGAAAATTGATTTTACTCTTCTGAAAATGAGAGTTTATTTTTCACGAACAAGTTTTTAACGACACCTGTTTTACTGAATTTTTCTAGTTACTGTAACAAATAAAATTTTTCTCAGTGTGGAAAACTTGTAAAAGATTCTAGCAGCCTCAAAAATCGTACCGAAGTAATCGTACACGCGTCGTGGCAACAGCTGGAGCAAAAAATTCATTAAGATCGTGATTCAGCATTAACGCGTATCTCAATCAGTGAACCAAAGATTGCGTCATCGAGTATTAGCAACTAGGTTTTTACCTTCTCTCTTAATTTTTTGTCGACTACATCAACTCGAATAATTTATTATGTATAGCAGTATATTGATTATTTTTATCATTCTCAATCATCGCGATGTGCTGTACGAATCTAATTGAATTTTTATAAGTTACGTGAAAATTATACTTTTCAAAGTTACCGCTTCAATAACATCGGAGGTTAAAAAATATCTCCGGACAATTTACGCTCGGACGACGCTGAGATTTAACGGTATACTTTTTTTTAATCCAAGTTTGAATGAATGGACGTTTATCGACGAAACGAATAAAAAAAAAATTAATAACATTGGATTAAATATTGGAAAATCCCATCCGATTAAAATGGAACGTGGTCAGCGTTGCTTGCTTTTGAGAACGATGATCCTCAAATCACATTGATTTTTTATTTTATTTTTTTTTTGCTAATCAATACAGTGCTAATTTTGCTATATTCTTTTATTTTCGATCCTTATTTTGCCAAACCATCATTACAATAATTAATAAACAGCTAAGGAAATATTCATGACTGAAACACTGATCAACTCTGAAATGACGTATTCCATTACAATTTCTTCAAAACTCTCAGATGTACCAGCATTTTTTCCGATTTTCTATCCGAAGAAGAATTTCTGGAGAAACTAACCTCAGGAACGGTAAATAAAAAATCTTGATTTTCCGCGGAACGCTTAGGCTTGAGAAATATTCAAATTTCCAGCAAATTTCTTACTCCTCCTCAAATATTGCTTCAATACGTTACAGTTCTCTGATTTTGCCAGATGCTTTCGAATATTGTCAATTCGCGGTAGATATTCCGCTGAGTTTTTGCGAAAATTTAATATAAAAAAACCTTTCAAGTTTCAACGGTTTCTAATAATTATCACCAATTTGATCCTGCCACTACTCGCTTTCAAGTGTCTACCTTGAATCGATTAGCAACAAGCTTGCTACTCATCGTTTCACTCTTTACCCATCGTTGTTAACAACAATTGCTTTGCATTAGTCACGTCCGATTGTTGATCTCGAACCGCTTGGTTGGAATTTCATAGGAACAATTTCAATTCACATGATTCTACAATGTTATTTCACACGCTGTTTGTACGAAAAAATATTCTTTATCATAGAACACAGAAATTATTATCATATTATGCATCATCGGTAAATTTAAGGGTACCAAAAGCCGAAAAGAGGAGCGCAATTGTCGGCATGCTACCAACTCTGTATCTGTAAACGGTCGGGTGACTTGAATTCCTTCTTTATCGGCACATTTTCCGCAATTTTCGCATTCTCTGTGAAAAAAAAAAAAAAAACAACGTACGATGCTCGAAATTTAAAATTTCTTGAATTTAATTTGTCTGAACTCGTTGCGGTTATAAAGTGTCTGAAATGTCAATGACTGAGTCTGAAAAATGTTCGAATGACGATTCAATGTGAACAACCTTATTCAACGTCACCGGCTTATTAAAATAATTTGTGGTTTTTTGGCACATTAAAATTCGTTGCATTCTTCATCAGGCTTCGAACACAAAATTATACTTCCACTAAAAATTACCGCACGGATTTTGCATTTGCATTTAAGAAACTTTATTTGCTTCAAGGTGTCGGCTAACGGCACTTTTGAAAGTCATGACTCACCTTCGATATTTGCGATATGCAAATATTTAAATTCAAAGTTGATTCAGAGCTCACAGCGTTCGTATAATTGTTTCTATTTTTTTATTCACATACTATGTTTGTCCAATAACTAATTACTTATCCGATGAAACTTGAACGCGTTTTAGTAATAAGTATTGATTTTCCGAAGCATTTTTATTTTCACTGCGACTTGAAGAAAAAAGATTCGTTCAAGAAATCTGATTAGAAAATAGTTTCCTGTCAATTTTTATAAAACTTTAACCAATTGTATAAAACGATTGTGTTTATACGATGACGAATGTTTTTTATTTCGTAATTAAGATTACAGGTTTAACCAAGGTTAATGTACGCGTGAATATAAATCGTATCGAATTAAGCATCTCGTCGGTATATAGTTACTATAAAATTGATAGTACCACGGAATTTTTCATACCGTCAATTATATTCCGGGGAATACCCGTCACAGACAACTATCACGATTAGCCCAAACCATAAACGTTGAAGAAACGTATAATTGATTGCCGATGTAAGTGCTTTCAACTTTGCGTGTGTACACAACTCTGCAAAACTGCTTCCGTAATATTTTTACCAAGAACCGTGATGCGTGCAATTTACTGCCGAATACGTCACGCCATGTATGAGGTACCTTAAAATTATACGAATTTTTCGCATGCGGGCATGACTTCTCTCTTCGTTGTTGGAATCGTTACCATACGTAATCAATGTTGTTTATTCTAGAGTTGCGAACCTTGTTCAGAGTCTAGGAATTTCGAGCAAATTTTTTTCAATATTTTACTTCGTTGACAAAAAGATTTGTAATCTGCACTCCGTCAGACTTACAGCGTACAGCTAAAGTACCTTCTACCGATCAATGATCTATTCGATTTTAACTTCAAACTTGTTTATAAATTCTGTCATGAATCACGCCGAAAATTTATTTAACCCATATTCGTCATTTATTTTTCTATTACTAACATTCTGTTATACTGGATCAAGCCTAGATTTCTTTATCAACGTGATCGAAAATTTTACACGAAGAAAATCTCATCTCGAATCACGTTCTATTAGAATAAAAACCGCTAATTCTGCAGTGATTCATTCGATTCAAAAATTTGCAAAACTCATACAATATTTTGGTAATTTTAAAAATTCGCAATTTTCTTCTTTTATTTTTCTTAAACTTCTTGTAATCCTTGTTTTGACGATTTTTCAAAATTCTGGGAATAGCAGTTTGAGAATTCACCATAATTTACTACAAACATGTATTTATCAGTTTCATAAACAGGTAAAATTAGTGACGTTGGTGAAGAAAAAGAAACAAAATGTCAGTAATGTTCCAGTTCGAAAAGGTGTAAAATAATAAATTAATAGACTCAATTTTTCTGATAATAGCAGTTTGAAAATTCACCATAATTTACTACGAACATATATTTATCAGGTTCAAAACCAAGCAAAATTATCGATAATTTCAGTGAAAAAAAAGAAAGAAAATGTCAATAATGTTGGAGTGCAAAAAGGTGAACAATAATAAATTAATAAACACAATTTAGCACGTAATATTTTCTAGGGCCAACAATTCTCGGGTACATTGTTGAGGATACCAACAGTGAAATAAGGAAGAACCGAATGTTAAGAGAAATTCCCCCAGATGGCGCCACGAGTATTAAACAAAACAACGACTAAGGAAAGTGGAGAAGCTCTCTCGACTGCGTTGCGCGTTATTATTCCTCTCCTGTCGTTACTGCTGGCAGAAGTGAGCCAACAACTCTATTGCGATGAGCTGTTTAACACCGTCGCGACTCATTGAATCAACCTGCGTGATCGATGAAAGTCCGAATTCCACATCAACGAATGAAAAGTCGGCAACTTGCTTGCTGCAATTGACTGTGAGTACTTATAGCTCAACTCATCTGTCACAGTTCATTCCACGAATCGAGTCTCAACATTTTCACATCGACTGGCTCTGAAATCCTAATGGCAGATTTCTGTATCTTCAGTTTTTTGATTGGTGATGATTATTGACTCCCTTAACCTTTGTTATATTTATTTTACACTTTTTTTTCGTTATCGAAAAATTGATGTGACTCATTGTTTACCTTCGGTAAAGAAGAAAATCAATTCCACCAGTTACCGGTAGATGACACTGTAATGCTTGATTTGCAAACTCGAGAGAAACAAAAGATGAATGAATAATTGCGATCTTTTTTTGATACAATTAAAACGGTTTTTCAAACTTACAAGTCGTGGACTAAGTGTTTTTTTATTATTTGTTGGACAGATTAATTTTTCTGTGAATGCTAGTATTTTCAAAGTTTGTAAAAAAATTTCAGCGTTTATCTTATAATCTAATTCATGTGAATGAGTGGATTTCTATTTTTATGGAATGAAACAATTTTCACGCGAATGACTTAAGATTTTCAAAAGTCTAATTGCTGATGCGAATTACGAAGAATACATTTTTCATGCCAGCTGTAGATATAAATGCAAATTTTTATTATGTGAGAAAAATTGGCAACTGAAACCTAAAAAAGGAAAATGAAATTATTACCGTACTACATATATTTCAACTTTTGTACGTTTTTGGTACATGGTTTCGAGATTCAAAACGAAATTGTTAAACTAAAAACAACGGATCGAATTTATTGGATATTTTTTTCCATAAACGAATAAAAAAGGCCGAACATAAAAAGATTCCGTTTTCCCTAAAATAAACAGCTCATAGTTCAACAGTTCGAAGAGTTCTAAATATTATATATACTAAATATAATTAAGGTCCGAACAAAATTAGGTAACCAAATTTCCTTGTGAATTTACGAATGTATGTAATTTGTTTCAGGTCGAGGAACCAAAATCTTACGAAGAAAGTGAAATGAAGACAAAAAAATTCGTTCTGGATCTCCCTCCGGAAACTTTGAACACTCTTTTAGACGGTCTTACCAGAATACGAGAACAACTATCAACCGTTGCCCGAAAATAATGTTACATATTGTATAACATGACCGTTTAGTTAAGATCTATAAATGTTGGTGAATAAAAAAAAAAAAAAATTACTGTAAATTGAGAATGTGAGAACCGAGGAAAAAACAAATACGTATTGTATTTTTATAATAAATCGTTAAACTTTTTTTTTCTTCTTGTCCAGTCTGTTAATTATATTTAAACTGAATTATATTTAGCATTCGCATCTTATGAGGAAAATTAGATAATTACACGGATGGAAAGGATTATTTGAATCAAGCGATACTCGTTTGATTCAACTAGTTACTGTAATCAATTTGGCGAACATAATATTCATTTGTCGAAGTAAAAGCTGTACCTGTTTCTTTGACGTTACGCTGTATTATTTGCGATCGATAATAAACCAGTTTGAGTTATACGTTGAGAGTTGATTTATTGTGAGCAGGGCTATACACGAAATTGGGTGTTATGGGATAAACACCAAACGTAGTCGCAGTCACGGGATTAAGGGAAACTTGATGATAAACACAAGGGGTACCGATTACGGGAGCGGAGAGAAACGGCAGTCGAAGCCGAGCCTCCAGACAAATCGGTCTTGATCCCGGACACTGTGAGTTCGTTGATTCCGCAAATAAGATGGACAGTGTCACGAACGATGGGACGAACAAGTCTGCATTGTGACATGTGAATTTTGTACCAAAAAATGTGTGATTGAAACGACTAAAAAATTAAAACAAATTAAGCTTGTTCTAAATCCACGTTTGATTCAGTCAAGAGTTCAATAAACGAACCACATAATGAGATTTATTGTTACACAAATCTTTAGTATCGACCAAACATTAATGTTATGCGAGTGCACCAAACGTATTCTTGGAATGATAATCATTTTCTAATTCTGTTTATAGAAAATATTGGCTGATATACTCGATGTTCAACGGATAATACCCGACAACTTAATTATGTTCACGTAGAAGTATGAATGAGACACATGTCTCACTAGTTTTTGATTGTTTGTCGACAATAACAATGCCGAGACTCAAAACTTGGTATTGTGCCTTCATCGTTTGTAATACGATCGATTGATGACTTAATCTCGTGTTATCCGTACCGACTTGGCTAGCCACATGGCCAGTTTTATAATAATCCCTAAAGCTACTTCCGTAGCGAGAAACTTCGCCGCCTAGTGGCCGTTTATGGTACCTAGTACACTGATGTTTTACCATCCCTATATCCTTCACCCGTTTCAAATCATGTCGTGTTTCTTTTACCTCGTAAACGAACTAGTCGTTGACTTAAGAGTATAAAGAAAGTTGCCCTAATGGGCTTTGGTGTGACAACCGAAAATCGTCGTGCACTTGCGCTACCTGAGATGTTCTTACGATAGAGTTGAGAACTTACTGCAGAACATCAGAGAGTTACCGATTTCGACGTGATGCAGGCTGCATTCACCTTCCGAGTAACACAGACTTCGTTATGGTAAGCCCAGGCCAGTACTCAGCCCGTGTGTACTTACCAACTTGTCGGCGATACAAGAAATTAATAATGAGAGTAAATTTCTTCCGAAATTGGTAGGAAAACTCGCAGTGGACGTCCGAAAAAAAAAACGTCTCCTAAAGTCGATCATATCATAAAAAAGTCATCAACAAGTGATGTTCGGAAGTCAGTTGTAATGATACAAAGAGAATTGAAAAAAAATATAACATCGACATTCACGTTTCCACTGTCAAACGACGCTTGAAACTCTTTGGATTACATGGACGAAGACCGACGAAAAAGCCTTTAGTACCTACAAAAAACAGGAAGGCTTGCGTTTGCATAACGGTACATATCGTGGTCAAGATCAGACTTATCTAAAATTTTGTGGAGTGACGAGAGCAAATTTAATTTAATGTCATCTGATGGTATCAAGTATTTTCGACGTCCTGTAAATAAAAAATATGACTATCGGTACAAAATTCCCACGGTCAATTATGGAGGTGGCAGTGTGATGGTTTGAGGATGTTTTCCACGCTTTGGAGTTGGACCGTTGGTTCGAATTGAAGGAAATATGGATCGGTTCGTTTACAAAAAAGTATTGAAGATTCAAATGCTACCATACGCCAAACACCACATGCCAGCTGGATGGTATTTTCAACAAGATAACGATCCCAAACACAAGTCCAAGTATATTAGTGATTTTTTAAAACGCGAAAAAGTCAAGGTTTTAGAGTGGCCAAGTCAAAGTCCAGATTTGAATCCTATAGAACATCTGTGGGAGGAGTTGGATCGCAGAATGAGAATAAAAAATGATTCGAACAAAGACGCTTTTGATGAAGCTCTCGAAAATGAGTGGAATGAAATTCCGATGAATCGATTCCAAAAGTTAATCGACTCAATGCCGGATGCTCCGTATATGAGGCAGTATTTAACGCAGTGTCCTGATTTAAAGACCTAAAAAGGTGATTATCGGTGATTTTTTTTTCTTTTTTTGATGGCGAGAGATAGAACGAAGCTTCTTAGAACTTCGAGTGTATTTTAACACACGTTTGGAAGGTATGAGCAAGAATTTATATCTTCCAACTGTCGCAGAACGACAGCGTTATTAGCTGACCCGTTAACTGGAGAACATATCCTTAGTCAACGGCTGACCATCAAGGGGTAGCCGCTTGAGTCTGGAATCAGCAGGAAAGATAAAGTGCGTATTTCTTGTCTGAAATGTAAAATCTAAAATCTTACATCATATCATATCATCGTACATCATACATCATACATCACCATACATCAGACATAGTATTGAAGTTCGAAACCAAAGTTTGGATGATCGGACGTTTAGAAAGTGATGTAACTCAAAATTTTGTTTCTCTTGACGTCATCGATCTAGAATCAGCTAACCGAATTCCTCAGTCTGGAAACAACCGCGCGGTAGAGCGGACGTATGAGTATCGCGCTCCGCAGATTTCGAATGACTGGTTCTCTACCTCCTGAATCCTGCGCTCCGGGTGCACTTTCTGGTGCAACTCGACTTCCAGGACACGAGCTTCGTAGTTTTTGCGCTCAAGGTCAACTACCTGCAGGAACTCGACTTCCAGAACAAGCGCTCCGAAGTTCTGACTGTCCAGATCCTTGACCTAGTGACTTTTGACCTTCAGGACTAATTTTCCGTAGTTCTGGTTGGTCCAGGTTCGTGACCTCGTGACTTTTGACCAAGCGCTGCTTAGTTTCTGCGGTCCAGGTACCAGTGAGAAATGTATATATGTATCAGTGTAATGAAATGTGTCATTGAAAGAATTATACTATTCCTTACACAATATTTTTGATATATTTTAATACCAAAAATATTTATTAGTATTCGAGGTATGAACCCGGGTGGTTAGCGGTCGCTGCGGGTGATCGAGGTAGACGAGAAGGAGGAAGACGAGAAAGACGAGGAGAACAACGTGGACGAGGAGGATGAGGATTTGTGCTCGGTGAGTAAGACGTTTTTATGATATTTGATGGTAATTGTAATTATATTTCATCAAAAATATTTCAAACCTGTCATGTTTACAGTAAATTATTTCAATTCATTTTTCGCGTTAGCAGAAATTCGGTAGCCACAAATGCGCTAATGAAATGTATTATATTATTGATTACTCAATTGATTATATTAATCCTTACACAACATTTTTGATGTGTTCTTATACTGAAAACCTTTATTACTGTTTCAGGTATGACCCGAGGTGGTTAGCAGTAGTCGTTGGAGGTGGTTGGAGGTGGTCGCAGGTGGACGAGGAGGAGGAGGATTTGTGCTCGGTGAGTAAAACATTTTCATAATATTTGATGGCAATGCAGTTATATTTCATCCATAAGTTTTCAAACTTGCTATGTTTACAATAAATTATGTCAATTCATTTTTCGCGCAAGCACATATTCAGTAGCTTCGAAGGCGCTAATATAATTTATTACATATTGATTGATTAATTATTCATATTATTCGTTACACAATATTTTTGATGTGTTCTTATACTAAAAATATTTGTTACTATTCTAGGTATAACCCAAGGTGGTTATCGGTGGTTGATGGAGGTGGTTGGCGGTGGTCGAGCTGGACAAGGAGGAGGACGAGGAAGACGAGGAGAACAAGGTGGACGAGGGGGACGAGGATTTGTGCTCGGTGAGTAAAACAGTTTTACAATATTCAATGGCAATTGTAATTATATTTTATTTAAAATTTTGGAAACTTGTCACGTTTACAATAAATTATTTCAATTCATTTTTCGCGCAAGCACAAATTCAGTAGCTATAAATGCGCTTATAAGATTTATTATATTATCAATTAATTGATTACTTATGTTAATCCTTACACCATATTTTTGACGTGTTCTCATACTCAAAATATTTATTACTATTCAAGGTATATCCTGAGGTGGTTATCGGTGGTTGTTGGAGGTGGTTGGCGGTCGTTGGAGGTGGCCGGAGGTGGACAAGGAGGACGAGGAATTTTGCTCGGTGAGTTTACCATTTTTACAGGATTCGATGAAGTAGGATCAGGATCAGAAGTGGGATCAGGAGTAGAAGTAGGATGAGGGGTGGATGTAGAAACAGGAGTAGGAGTAGGTGTAGTAGTAGAAATAGGACGCGGAGTAGGGATAGGAGTAGAAGTAGGAATAGTAGGAGTTAGAGTGGGATTAGGAGTAGGAGTAGTCGTCGTAATAGGAGTAGGAGTAGGAGTAGGAGCAGAAGTAGGTAGGGCGGGGTGGGTCGTGAGAGGGGAGGGGACGGGCGGAGGGAGGGGCGGGAAGGGGATATTATCATATGAAGTTATCAGTAATAAGCGATTGCGGGTAAAATATTAGCTTACTTTTGTAAGTATTTATGAATATAGCCTCTATGAATATTCATTGTTGGTATATAAGGTCTGGCAAAGTACCTACTTTCTGTAAGAGATGTTGAAGATTTTTAACATAATTATGTTTCAGTTCTGTGCCCCACCTAGTGATCCGCTAGTACATATCCTCCGACGTGACATCGCTCTGCTACGTATGAAGAAGAAAAGATTTATTAAGATGCAAATTGCTCCTCTCTTCTTGCCATTGTGCTTTCAGCCATTGTTGTGCTGTGTGTTTAAAATTTAGGACAGTATGTAATATAGAATAACAGGTACAGCTACGAATATAGGACTACAATAAATCTTATAGAAATGAGCTCTCATTGAGATTTCTCTGTATTTATAACTCGACGCGAGAAGGCAAAAATCAATGTAATGCCATCTGTAAGGTAATTGGACTCGTCTTTGCACTACGAGAACTCGTTGGGCATTTTGCGGTGAAATTTGAAAAATTGGTGTACAAGAAATTAAATAACTATAAAAATGGATGAAAAATATTATCTCTAATAGTGAATGTAGCTAATACAGCTTTAACCGTATATTGATTATGTTAATGATCTATTGTGACAAGATCGGAATTAGATAAGCTCTCTAAATACTCTTTTCTAGACTATTAATTTATATCATGTATATGTAAATGTATATTTCTTCAGTTTATACAATCACTGCACTAGGATTACCCTTGCCATGTTTTATGGTGCGCTTGTGTAATTTGTATATTATTAACCTTACGTTTTACTCTATTTGCGACAAGTTGTGAGTGTTTCTAATTTCTTGGCAATTATTTATGTACATGTATGTGTATATATGTATATGTATACTCATGCATGCGTATATACATATATACACATATATAAAACTAGATTCTTACAATAAACACAGAGGTTTTAGTATATTCACATACGGATTTCTGTGTATAGGTATACTTGAACTAAAATATCCTTATCTCTAATACGGAGTTCTTCGTAATTCGCATTTGTTCTTGTAACTCAATGTCCTACATACGATGGCAAAAATCGAGATCCAACTTAACTGTGTCTCAAAGCCCTGTTGACATAAAAGCAGCTATTTGATAGAAATTATAGTTTATAGTTTACACAGCCCATTGCATGATATTTCATTTTAAATACATATGTTTCAATGTATTTAGGAATAATTTATCAAATATATAGAGGTCATGTGCAAATAATAAATGAATTGATTCGACCGCAGTTTGATGTATTCATTAGAGCTTTGACAATAAATTTAAGCTTTGTTACTTCTTTTATTTTATTATGGATAATCAAAAACATTTCCGACTATTCGTGCTGTGGAAGCATGGGGATTAAACCAAATGTAGCAAACGATTAGAAACAGTGTATGTCGAGTACGGGTATTTTTCTAATAATGCAAACACGTGCCGCTAGCTTAGTTTTGACATATCTAGAATACCACGCCTTGCGAATAAGCTTTCCAGACAGAGATGAATAAGCGATTTTAAGGACTGCATTCTCGTTGTTGAATACTCTATGCCTCATGGGAAAAGAAAATCTGTAACGACGAAATTGATGCACCGGATCATCGTCGACTTCAACTTTTGAAATGTCCTAGCATTTCCGAACACCTCCAACCATCCTATTTACCTATATTACTAGATTAGCTATGATATGAAAAGAGAAGAATTATTCATTTTGAAATGGGATTCTATTCGACACGCGCTCGATGTATCCCATAACATTAATATTCAAAATTATTCCAACAACGTTTCATTTGCTCTCTCGATCTTGAATTTTCATAGGCATAGAATCGAAACGCTGTTTTAGCTGGTCGCAAGTGAAGTAACTGCGTTGGGTGGAGGAGCGGAATTGTGTTTCGAAAAGTATTCGGATGGAAAAAAATTCAGAGTACTAATTTTGAACGAGATGAAATGGATGCTTCGTATATGAGACAGTATTTAACGCTGCGTAGTGATTTAAAGACCTAAAAAGGTGACAGGGAGAGAAAGAACGAAGCTTCTTAACACTTCGAGTGTTTTTTAACACACATTTGGAAGATACGAGCAAAATTTTTCATCGCCAACTGTCGCAGAACGGCAGCGTTATTAGCCGACCCGTTCACTGAAGAATATATCTTCAGTCAACGGCTGACCATCGAAGGGCCTGGCCGCTTGAGTCTGGAATCGGCAGGAGAGATAAAGTGGGTATTTCTTGTATGAAACGTGAAAACTAAAATCATTATACATCATATCATATCATCGTACATCATACATCATACATCATCATACATAGTATGAAAGGTCGAAACCAAAGTTTGGATGTCGGATGTTCAGAAAGTGACGTTACCGACCTAAAATCAGCTAGCCGAATTCCTCAGTCTGCAACGAACCGCGCAGTAGAGCGGACGGATGAGAGTCGCGCTCCGCAAATTTCGAGTACCGGGTTCTCAACCTCCCGCATCCCGCGCTTAGGGTCCGCTACGTATTTCGAGTACCGGGTTCTCAACCTCCCGAATCCCGCGCTTCGGGTCCGCTACGCGGTGAAACTCGACTTCCAGGATAAGCGCTCCGTGATTCCTGATTCATGGTTACAATAAATTATTTCAATTCGTTTTTCGCGCAACCCCAAATTCGGTAGCTGTCAGTCCGCTAATAATATTTCTCGACTTCCAGGATAAGCGCTCCGTGGTTCCTGGTTCATGTTTACAATAAATTATTTCAATTCGTTTTTCGCGCAACCCCAAATTCGGTAGCTGTCAGTCCGCTAATAAAATTTCTCGACTTCCAGGATAAGCGCTCCGTGGTTCCTGGTTCATGTTTACAATAAATTATTTCAATTCGTTTTTCGCGCAACCCCGAATTCGGTAGCTGTCAGTCCGCTAATAAAATTTCTCGACTTCCAGGATAAGCGCTCCGTGGTTCCTAATTCATGTTTACAATAAATTATTTCAATTCGTTTTTCGCGCAACCCCGAATTCGGTAGCTGTCAGTCCGCTAATAAAATTTCTCGACTTCCAGGATAAGCGCTCCGTGGTTCCTGGTTCATGTTTACAATAAATTATTTCAATTCGTTTTTCGCGCAACCCCAAATTCGGTAGCTGTCAGTCCGCTAATAAAATTTCTCGACTTCCAGGATAAGCGCTCCGTGGTTCCTGGTTCATGTTTACAATAAATTATTTCAATTCGTTTTTCGCGCAACCCCGAATTCGGTAGCTGTCAGTCCGCTAATAAAATTTCTCGACTTCCAGGATAAGCGCTCCGTGGTTCCTGGTTCATGTTTACAATAAATTATTTCAATTCGTTTTTCGCGCAACCCCGAATTCGGTAGCTGTCAGTCCGCTAATAAAATTTCTCGACTTCCAGGATAAGCGCTCCGTGGTTCCTGGTTCATGTTTACAATAAATTATTTCAATTCGTTTTTCGCGCAAGCCCAAATTCGGTAGCCGTCAGTACGCTAATAAAATTTCTATAACTTTATAATCTTCTCATAATCTTTCTGGTAGATAATATCGATAAAAAAATTATATTAAACCTTACACATTATTTTTTATTTGTTCTTATGCTGAAAATATTTATTACTATTCAAGGTATAACCTGAGGTGGTTGAAGGTGGTCGGAGGTGGACGAGGAAGAGGACGAGGAGGACGAGGATTTGTGCTGGGTGAGTAAAACACTTTTATAATATTTGATGGCAATTGTAATTATATTTCATCTGAAATATTACAAACTTGTCACGCTTACAATAAATTATTTCAATTTATTTTTCGTGCAAGCACATATTCAGTAGCTATGAATAATCTTATACAATTTATTATATTATTAATTAATTAATTAATATTTTTTTAATATTTGATGGCAATTGTAATTATATTTCATCTGAAATATTACAAACTTGTCACGTTTACAATAAATTATTTTAATTCATTTTTCGTTCAAGCACATATTCAGTAGCTATGAATAATCTTATACAATTTATTACATTATTAATTAATTGATCAATTACATTAATCCTCACACAATATTTTTGATGTGTTTCTATACTAAAAATATTCATTTCTATTCCAGGTATTACCCGAGGTGGTCGGAGGTGGACGAGGAGGAGGACGAGCTGGACGAGGAGGAGGACCAGGCGGACGAGGAGGAGGACGAGCTGGACGAGGAGCAGGCGGGGTGGGTCGTGGGAGAGGACCTCTCCTCTCCTCAGAGGAGGGGTGGGGGAGGGACAGGGAAGGTGGAGAGGTGGGCGGGGCGGGGGGAGAACGGGAGGGTGGGGGAGGGGCGGGGAGGGGGCGGGGGGAGGGGGAGGGGAAGAGGAGGGGGAGGGGGAGGGGAGGGGGAGGGGCAGGGGGAGCGGGAGGGGAAGGGGGAGCGGGAGGGGAGGGGAGGGGAGGGGGAGGGGCGGGGGAGGGAGGGGAGGGAGGGGAGGGAGGGGAGGGTGGGAGGGTGGGAGGGCGGGAGGGAGGGAGAGAGGGAGGGGGGGGAGGGCGGGGGAGGGCGTGTAGGGGGGCGGTACTGCTCTATTAACTCTAACGGGCTCGAATCGACATCCGTCCTCCACTCTCTCCCTCCCGCCCGCCCTCCCTCCCTCCCTCCCGCCCTCCCGCCCTCCCGCCCTCCCACCCTCCCCTCCCCCCGCCCCGTCCCCCTCCCCCTCCCCCTCCCCGTCCCCGTCCCCCTCCCCCTCCCCGTCCCACTCCCCCTCCCCCTCCCCCTCTCCCCTCCCCCTCCCTCTCCCCTCCCCTCCCCTCCCCTCCCCTCCCCCTCCCCCTCCCCCCCGCCCCTCGCCCTCCCCTTCCCCCTCCCCTCCCCCAACCCCTACCCATCCCTTTCCTCTCCCCGCCCACCTCTTCCCCTTTCCTGCCCCTCCTCTAAGGAGAGGAGAGGTCCTCTCCCACGACCCACCCCGCCTGCTGCTCGTCCACCTCGTCCTCCTGGTCCTCCTCCTCGTGCAGCTCGTCCTCCTCCTCGTCCACCTCCGACCACCTCGGGTAATACCTGGAATAGTAATGAATATTTTTAGTATAGGAACACATCAAAAATATTGTGTAAGGATTAATGTAATTAATCAATTATTTAATAATGTAATAAATTGTATATGATTATTATTCATAGCTACTGAATATGTGCAAGCACGAAAAATGAATTGAAATAATTTATTGTAAACGTGACAAGTTTGTAATATTTGAGATAAAATATAATTACAATTGCCATCAAATATTATAAGAATATTAAGTAATGAATTAATAATATCATAAATTGTATAAGATTATTCATAGCTACTGAATATGTGCTTGCACGAAAAATGAATTGAAATAATTTATTGTAAACGTGACAAGTTTGTAATATTTCAGATGAAATATAATAACAATTGCCATCAAATATTATAAAAGTGTTTTACTCACCCAGCACAAATCCTCGTCCTCCTCGTCCTCTTCCTCGTCCACCTCCGACCACCTTCAACCACCTCAGGTTATACCTTGAATAGTAATAAATATTTTCAGCATAAGAACAAATAAAAAATAATGTGTAAGGTTTAATATAATTTTTTTATCGATATTATCTACCAGAAAGATTATGAGAAGATTATAAAGTTATAGAAATTTTATTAGCGTACTGACGGCTACCGAATTTGGGCTTGCGCGAAAAACGAATTGAAATAATTTATTGTAAACATGAACCAGGAACCACGGAGCGCTTATCCTGGAAGTCGAGAAATTTTATTAGCGGACTGACAGCTACCGAATTTGGGGTTGCGCGAAAAACGAATTGAAATAATTTATTGTAAACATGAACCAGGAACCACGGAGCGCTTATCCTGGAAGTCGAGAAATTTTATTAGCGGACTGACAGCTACCGAATTGGGGTTGCGCGAAAAACGAATTGAAATAATTTATTGTAAACATGAACCAGGAACCACGGAGCGCTTATCCTGGAAGTCGAGAAATTTTATTAGCGGACTGACAGCTACCGAATTTGGGGTTGCGCGAAAAACGAATTGAAATAATTTATTGTAAACATGAACCAGGAACCACGGAGCGCTTATCCTGGAAGTCGAGAAATTTTATTAGCGGACTGACAGCTACCGAATTTGGGGTTGCGCGAAAAACGAATTGAAATAATTTATTGTAAACATGAACCAGGAACCACGGAGCGGTTATCCTGGAAGTCGAGAAATTTTATTAGCGGACTGACAGCTACCGAATTCGGGGTTGCGCGAAAAACGAATTGAAATAATTTATTGTAAACATGAACCAGGAACCACGGAGCGCTTATCCTGGAAGTCGAGAAATTTTATTAGCGGACTGACAGCTACCGAATTTGGGGTTGCGCGAAAAACGAATTGAAATAATTTATTGTAAACATGAACCAGGAACCACGGAGCGCTTATCCTGGAAGTCGAGAAATTTTATTAGCGGACTGACAGCTACCGAATTCGGGGTTGCGCGAAAAACGAATTGAAATAATTTATTGTAAACATGAACCAGGAACCACGGAGCGCTTATCCTGGAAGTCGAGAAATTTTATTAGCGGACTGACAGCTACCGAATTTGGGGTTGCGCGAAAAACGAATTGAAATAATTTATTGTAAACATGAACCAGGAACCACGGAGCGCTTATCCTGGAAGTCGAGAAATTTTATTAGCGGACTGACAGCTACCGAATTTGGGGTTGCGCGAAAAACGAATTGAAATAATTTATTGTAAACATGAACCAGGAACCACGGAGCGCTTATCCCGGAAGTCGAGAAATATTATTAGCGGACTGACAGCTACCGAATTTGGGGTTGCGCGAAAAACGAATTGAAATAATTTATTGTAACCATGAATCAGGAATCACGGAGCGCTTATCCTGGAAGTCGAGTTTCACCGCGTAGCGGACCCGAAGCGCGGGATTCGGGAGGTTGAGAACCCGGTACTCGAAATACGTAGCGGACCCTAAGCGCGGGATGCGGGAGGTTGAGAACCCGGTACTCGAAATTTGCGGAGCGCGACTCTCATCCGTCCGCTCTACTGCGCGGTTCGTTGCAGACTGAGGAATTCGGCTAGCTGATTTTAGGTCGGTAACGTCACTTTCTGAACATCCGACATCCAAACTTTGGTTTCGACCTTTCATACTATGTATGATGATGTATGATGTATGATGTACGATGATATGATATGATGTATAATGATTTTAGTTTTCACGTTTCATACAAGAAATACCCACTTTATCTCTCCTGCCGATTCCAGACTCAAGCGGCCAGGCCCTTCGATGGTCAGCCGTTGACTGAAGATATATTCTTCAGTGAACGGGTCGGCTAATAACGCTGCCGTTCTGCGACAGTTGGCGATGAAAAATTTTGCTCGTATCTTCCAAATGTGTGTTAAAAAACACTCGAAGTGTTAAGAAGCTTCGTTCTTTCTCTCCCTGTCACCTTTTTAGGTCTTTAAATCACTACGCAGCGTTAAATACTGTCTCATATACGAAGCATCCATTTCATCTCGTTCAAAATTAGTACTCTGAATTTTTTTCCATCCGAATACTTTTCGAAACACAATTCCGCTCCTCCACCCAACGCAGTTACTTCACTTGCGACCAGCTAAAACAGCGTTTCGATTCTATGCCTATGAAAATTCAAGATCGAGAGAGCAAATGAAACGTTGTTGGAATAATTTTGAATATTAATGTTATGGGATACATCGAGCGCGTGTCGAATAGAATCCCATTTCAAAATGAATAATTCTTCTCTTTTCATATCATAGCTAATCTAGTAATATAGGTAAATAGGATGGTTGGAGGTGTTCGGAAATGCTAGGACATTTCAAAAGTTGAAGTCGACGATGATCCGGTGCATCAATTTCGTCGTTACAGATTTTCTTTTCCCATGAGGCATAGAGTATTCAACAACGAGAATGCAGTCCTTAAAATCGCTTATTCATCTCTGTCTGGAAAGCTTATTCGCAAGGCGTGGTATTCTAGATATGTCAAAACTAAGCTAGCGGCACGTGTTTGCATTATTAGAAAAATACCCGTACTCGACATACACTGTTTCTAATCGTTTGCTACATTTGGTTTAATCCCCATGCTTCCACAGCACGAATAGTCGGAAATGTTTTTGATTATCCATAATAAAATAAAAGAAGTAACAAAGCTTAAATTTATTGTCAAAGCTCTAATGAATACATCAAACTGCGGTCGAATCAATTCATTTATTATTTGCACATGACCTCTATATATTTGATAAATTATTCCTAAATACATTGAAACATATGTATTTAAAATGAAATATCATGCAATGGGCTGTGTAAACTATAAACTATAATTTCTATCAAATAGCTGCTTTTATGTCAACAGGGCTTTGAGACACAGTTAAGTTGGATCTCGATTTTTGCCATCGTATGTAGGACATTGAGTTACAAGAACAAATGCGAATTACGAAGAACTCCGTATTAGAGATAAGGATATTTTAGTTCAAGTATACCTATACACAGAAATCCGTATGTGAATATACTAAAACCTCTGTGTTTATTGTAAGAATCTAGTTTTATATATGTGTATATATGTATATACGCATGCATGAGTATACATATACATATATACACATACATGTACATAAATAATTGCCAAGAAATTAGAAACACTCACAACTTGTCGCAAATAGAGTAAAACGTAAGGTTAATAATATACAAATTACACAAGCGCACCATAAAACATGGCAAGGGTAATCCTAGTGCAGTGATTGTATAAACTGAAGAAATATACATTTACATATACATGATATAAATTAATAGTCTAGAAAAGAGTATTTAGAGAGCTTATCTAATTCCGATCTTGTCACAATAGATCATTAACATAATCAATATACGGTTAAAGCTGTATTAGCTACATTCACTATTAGAGATAATATTTTTCATCCATTTTTATAGTTATTTAATTTCTTGTACACCAATTTTTCAAATTTCACCGCAAAATGCCCAACGAGTTCTCGTAGTGCAAAGACGAGTCCAATTACCTTACAGATGGCATTACATTGATTTTTGCCTTCTCGCGTCGAGTTATAAATACAGAGAAATCTCAATGAGAGCTCATTTCTATAAGATTTATTGTAGTCCTATATTCGTAGCTGTACCTGTTATTCTATATTACATACTGTCCTAAATTTTAAACACACAGCACAACAATGGCTGAAAGCACAATGGCAAGAAGAGAGGAGCAATTTGCATCTTAATAAATCTTTTCTTCTTCATACGTAGCAGAGCGATGTCACGTCGGAGGATATGTACTAGCGGATCACTAGGTGGGGCACAGAACTGAAACATAATTATGTTAAAAATCTTCAACATCTCTTACAGAAAGTAGGTACTTTGCCAGACCTTATATACCAACAATGAATATTCATAGAGGCTATATTCATAAATACTTACAAAAGTAAGCTAATATTTTACCCGCAATCGCTTATTACTGATAACTTCATATGATAATATCCCCTTCCCGCCCCTCCCTCCGCCCGTCCCCTCCCCTCTCACGACCCACCCCGCCCTACCTACTTCTGCTCCTACTCCTACTCCTACTCCTATTACGACGACTACTCCTACTCCTAATCCCACTCTAACTCCTACTATTCCTACTTCTACTCCTATCCCTACTCCGCGTCCTATTTCTACTACTACACCTACTCCTACTCCTGTTTCTACATCCACCCCTCATCCTACTTCTACTCCTGATCCCACTTCTGATCCTGATCCTACTTCATCGAATCCTGTAAAAATGGTAAACTCACCGAGCAAAATTCCTCGTCCTCCTTGTCCACCTCCGGCCACCTCCAACGACCGCCAACCACCTCCAACAACCACCGATAACCACCTCAGGATATACCTTGAATAGTAATAAATATTTTGAGTATGAGAACACGTCAAAAATATGGTGTAAGGATTAACATAAGTAATCAATTAATTGATAATATAATAAATCTTATAAGCGCATTTATAGCTACTGAATTTGTGCTTGCGCGAAAAATGAATTGAAATAATTTATTGTAAACGTGACAAGTTTCCAAAATTTTAAATAAAATATAATTACAATTGCCATTGAATATTGTAAAACTGTTTTACTCACCGAGCACAAATCCTCGTCCCCCTCGTCCACCTTGTTCTCCTCGTCTTCCTCGTCCTCCTCCTTGTCCAGCTCGACCACCGCCAACCACCTCCATCAACCACCGATAACCACCTTGGGTTATACCTAGAATAGTAACAAATATTTTTAGTATAAGAACACATCAAAAATATTGTGTAACGAATAATATGAATAATTAATCAATCAATATGTAATAAATTATATTAGCGCCTTCGAAGCTACTGAATATGTGCTTGCGCGAAAAATGAATTGACATAATTTATTGTAAACATAGCAAGTTTGAAAACTTATGGATGAAATATAACTGCATTGCCATCAAATATTATGAAAATGTTTTACTCACCGAGCACAAATCCTCCTCCTCCTCGTCCACCTGCGACCACCTCCAACCACCTCCAACGACTACTGCTAACCACCTCGGGTCATACCTGAAACAGTAATAAAGGTTTTCAGTATAAGAACACATCAAAAATGTTGTGTAAGGATTAATATAATCAATTGAGTAATCAATAATATAATACATTTCATTAGCGCATTTGTGGCTACCGAATTTCTGCTAACGCGAAAAATGAATTGAAATAATTTACTGTAAACATGACAGGTTTGAAATATTTTTGATGAAATATAATTACAATTACCATCAAATATCATAAAAACGTCTTACTCACCGAGCACAAATCCTCATCCTCCTCGTCCACCTGCGACCACCTCCAACCACCTCCAACGACTACTGCTAACCACCTCGGGTCATACGTGAAATAGTAATAAAGGTTTTCAGTATAAGAACACATCAAAAATGTTGTGTAAGGATTAATATAATCAATTGAGTAATCAATAATATAATACATTTCATTAGCGCATTTGTGGCTACTGAATTTCTGCTTGCGCGAAAAATGAATTGAAATAACTTATTGTAAACATGGCAAGTTCGAAAACTTGTGGATGAAATATAATTGCATTGCCATCAAATATTATGAAAATGTTTTACTCACCGAGCACAAATCCTCCTTTTCCTCCTCCACCTGCGACCACCTCTAACCACCTCCAACGACACTGCCAACCACCTCGGGTCATACCTGGAATAATAATAAATATTTTCAGTATAAGAACACATCAAATATATTGTGTAAGGATTAATACAATTAATTAATTAATAAATATGTAATAAATTTATCAGTTCATTTGAAGCTACTGAATATGTGCTTGCGCGAAAAATGAATTGAGATAATTGATTGTAAATATGACAAGTTTGAAAAATTTCAGACGAAATATCATTACAATTGCCATGAAATACTAATCAAATGTTAAACTCACTGAGCACAAATCCTTGTCCTTCTCGTCCTCCTTCTCGTCTACCTCCATCTACTTCCAACCACCGCCAACCACCTCGTTCTATAACTCGAATACTGATAAATATTCTCAGTATTGTAACACATCAAAAATATTGTATAAGGATTAATATAATTTTTTTACCGACACATTTCACCAAGAAATTTATGAGAAAATTATAAAAAATTATTGCAATTTTATTAGCTATTGCCTTGATAGTACAAAACATGACGTTTCGAATGATCAAACTTGTAAACTCAAAAATTAGTCCGGAAGGTCAAAAGTCATCAGGTCAAGTACCTGGACAGCCAAAACTACGGAGCGCTTGTTCTGGAAGTCGAGTTGCACCAGAAAGTGGACCCGGAGCGCAGGATTCAGGAGGTAGAGAACCCGTTACTCGAAATCTGCGGAGCGCGATTCTCATACGTCCGCTCTACCGCGCGGTTGTTTCCAGACTGAGGAATTCGGCTAGCTGATTCTAGACCGATGACGTCAAGAGAAAATAAATTTTGGGTTACATCACTTTCTGAACGTCCGAACATCCAAACGTTGGTTTCGAACTTCAATACTATGTATGATGTATGATGATGCATGATGTATGATGTACGATGATATGATATGATGTACGATTTTAGATTTTACGTTTCAGACAAGAAATACGCACTTTATCTTTCCTGCCGATTCCAGACTCAAGCGGCTACCCTTCGATGGTCGGCCGTTGACCAAGGATATTCATAAGAATACTTTTCGAAAAACAATTCTGCTTCTCTACCCAACGTAGATACTTCACTTGCTACTTGACTAAAACAGCGTTTCGATTCTCTTCCTGCCAAAATTCAAGATCGAGAGAGCAAATGAAAAGTTGTTGAAAGAATTATGAATAATAATGTTATAGAATACATGGACGAGCAGGGGGACGAAGAAGATGAAGGTGGTCGGAGGTGGTTGAAGGTGTTCGGAAATGGTTGGCGGTGGTAGGCGCCAGCAGGAGGTGGTATGGGGTGGTAGGAAGTGTTCGGAAATGGTATGAGGTAGTAGGAGCTGATAGGAGGTGCTTCCAGGTGGTAGGGGTCGGTTAGCGGTGGTAGGAGGTGGCAGGGGTGTTTAGCGGTGCTTGGAGCGAGTAGGAAGTGTTTGGAGGTGGTTGGAGGTGCTCGGCGGTTGTTGCGGCGGTTGGCGGTGGACGCGGCTACGCGTCCTCTCACGGTGATGATCGAGCTGATCGACATTCCTAAGTCGCAGTCGACGACTAGTCTTAC
Organism: Neodiprion lecontei; assembly: GCF_021901455.1. Lineage (NCBI taxonomy): Eukaryota > Metazoa > Arthropoda > Insecta > Hymenoptera > Diprionidae > Neodiprion > Neodiprion lecontei. Next base: position 6,441,694 of record NC_060266.1, read on the forward strand.
GTACTCACTTTGTACCGACTTAATCTCAAGCTTCCATACCGACACTATTTGGGCTGTTACGAATGTCGGTGCGAGCCCGTTAGGTAGAGTCAATAGAGGCAGAACTCTCCGAGGTATCCGTCTTTGTGTTCTTCAGTCAACGAATTGGTGCAACTGATTCAACCAGTTAGGCCAAACAAGCTCCGGTTCGATCAATGAAGTATGGCATTCGATCGATGTAAATTATTCCTCGGCTACATTCATGCACTTATTTTATTCGAAGTAGTTAAACGTCTCTGTCAACGAACATGCGACTTGGAGGAACGATACATAAACCTGAAATGAAATGATATTTAGTTGACTCAATTTCGGAAACACATCAAAATGTTCACTCGAATCGATACTTCACTCGATCGCGACAAGAAAGACTTTTGACGAATCAAGGAATTCGCTTGACTCAATCATTACGACAAACTAACTCAATCGAAATTGGTGAATTGAAATCATCGTGTTCGGAACAAACAAGGGATAATAGATTGAAGCGAATGGACTCCAAGAAAATTTATTTGCTTGGTTCAAGTATTCCTTTCCCTCCGTGTAGGAAGACTAAAATTGTCGTTAATTATGAAACCTTTGCATAACCACTTACCTGTAATGTTCGACACCTGTTGGGACATTCTGATAAAATTGTGAATCTGATATCTGTATTGTCTATACTTTGACTCAATAAACATTGGAATTTGTCCTCTTACATGTATTGATTCCTTTCAATCTGTTCCTGAAATATGCATGCGGGATTGGAAAAAGGAACGTGAGTGAAAAATTGATCAAAAATTGAGAAATTGCAAACAAATGTAAAATATGTTCAATAAGAACAGAACAATTGAAATTTTTTGTTACTCAAACTAAGTAAATCATTCTCAAGGGCACTTTTATAGATAAGAAGTGAAACTGACTTGTCGCGAGATCATATCGCGTTAACATTTCAGGAAAAGCAGGTAAGATCATACAATCGTAAATAATATACGAGGTGCCATATCCCAATTGGAAATATAATATCTGCAGTTAAATAGCCCGATAATTCCTTAATATACGATGTATATAAACTATAGTTGATGAAATTGCAAGGCTGCCTTTTTTTTATATCTTTTATATATTGCGTGATAATTTTACAGTAACAATAAAATTAATTTTCATAATATTCGTTAATTGCGTATATATATACGTACGATATATTCCTCCGGATATATATCATATCATATCATCCGCAATAAAATAAATTTTGACAAAGGAGAATCTTTGTCGCGTCTCGCATTATACATGTATGCCTTATACTTTCTTATTTATCTCGATTTTAATTCAGAAGATACGTTCGTATTAATCAGGAGTTGTCGCCTCAATACTCGTCGCAGAGAATTGCCCAGCTTACAGGTCTTACAGTTAAACAAAGGAATGATGTATATAGTATAACGTACATTCACACTTAAAATTTTAGGATTAACAATTTTTATTTTAATTAATTTGCAAAAATTAAATAAATTATGACAGAGGTACATGGCGTATTGGACGGAAGGGCCCAAAACACTCCGCAGAGGTGAAAAACGAGGATAATTTTCTTTTCTTTTCTTTATGTATATATATATATATATATATATATATATACATACATATATATATATATATTTTTTTTCTTCCTTTTTTCGTTCAAATTTTTCTTCTCCATTTTTTCGATATTATTTTTTGTTTGTTTTTCAATTTTTTTTCCCATTTTTTTCGAAGGTGCAATTGCTCTGACAAATATTAGGTTCGCTTCGAACAATTGAGTCTGAAATTTAAGAAAGAGTGTGAAACAAATTGTTTATTATTATTATTATTATTATTATTATTATTATTATTATTATTATTATTATTATTATTATTATTAGTATTATTATTAGTATTATTATTAGTATTATTATTAGTATTATTAGTATTATTATTGTTATTGTTATTGTTGTTATTTTTGTTCTTTTTGTTCTTTTTCTTGTCGTTTTTTTTTTTTTTTTTGTTATAAAAAAATCTATCGAAGCATGCCCAGTAATACCAGACAAACAGTTTGATATGCTCCTACTTATTAATTTTATATATTACAATAATTAACATCGTCACATACAGACTTAAACACTAACGATATGACTACAGCTCCAAACCAGCAGAGCATAATTGATGAGAATGAAAACTTTTTTTCTTACTTTGCGTTTATTTTTTATTTTCGTTTTAATTTTTGTTTCTCCTCCTTCTCGTTTATACATACAATATATATATACATACATATATATATATATATATATATATGTATGTATATATGAATATGTATATGTATTTTTTTTTTTTTTTATCTTCGTCAAGTGAAGTCTTGATTTAAAATTGATATGCCAATTTATTTACAAAACGTTACAAATTATTAATTACTGTTTCAGCAATTTTTTTTTTTTTTTTTCAACTTTTTTTTACTAATCTTCGCTTTACAATTGCAGATAAGAACAAATTTCAAATTGTGACGCTTAAATGTCGACCACCACGTTCGTAATAATATTATACGATAATAATGTTCGTTTTTTATTTTTTTTTTTTTTTTACGTATGTTAAACGTTCTTCACCGCCTTCATTATGAAATCGATCTTTTTAACCATTACGTACCCTACACTTCGCCAATTTATTTCACAAGTTATATATTATATGTAATAATGAGGATATTTTTTATACGATTTTCCTTATTTCTCATCTTATGCGCAGAGTTTCATTCGTTTAATCTCGGAAGCTTATAATATTCCATGCAATGTTTGGGCAATCTATACGTAATGTAATATTAATTAACGAATTTCTGTTTTCTCTATGAAAAAAGCCACAAGTCGTAATGTTGTAACATAATACAGGCGTATATTGCTGAAATTACTTTTCTTCTCTTTTCCATTCACATGACGTATATACCGTATATATCACATATTACGTATATAGATATATGATATATGTGTATGTAGGATATCGTATTGTCTTAAACATCATGCGGAATCTGATATGTTCGATATGAAATTAATTCATCCTTCTACCGTGGATTTTAACCGTCGTGAAAAATTTTTATTCGGCGTAATTTATACAGTATGATAATAATAATAATATTTCATGTATACTGTACATATTCATTATATGTATATATACAGTCATTTAATTGGTTGTTCACCTGCGATAAGACTCTCGAATCATTTGACGACGTTTTCTTTTTTTTTTTTAACGTAACGCAATTTCATGTCGTTGCAATGCAATCATCATGCTTAAAAAATACTGACGATATTGCTGCTACGTAAAATTTTTAAACTTGCGAAACTGTTTGTATAATATATTTAACTTATAATCGTCATGCCCGTAAAAACTTGCTGCTGTTATTATCTTCTTAGCATTCCTTCTTGTACCATTTAAGCGATATGATTACCATTATTAAAAATTATTTTTTAACCGCATTAACAATTTTATTTACAACACATTTGGTTTGTAAAATTGTGTAAAACGATTCAAAATCAAAAAATATTACGGTATACATTAAACGAGAATAATCAAGGTTTTGTTTTTCATAACAATAACAGCGGTAGTAAAAATATCAATAATAATCAGAGTTCAACCGTCTTAAATGGCCAAGAATCGATTTGTTAAACTTATTCTCCATTTATTTTTTCCTCTCATTCTTTCATTCTGTATGACAGTGACCTGATGATATATTAAATCGCAATGTCACGCGCAGTGTTTGCACAATTTATGATGATACCGTTGATTTTTATATAATAATAATATAGCAAATGGAAACAGTTATGTAATCGTAGACATCGGATTTTCGTTACTATTATTATACGAACGTCTCTTATGCGGCTACTACAAAATTTTTAATGTTTTAACTTGTTTTTTTTTTTTTTTTCTTTTCTCCTCCTTTTATCTAACATTACGGTAAAAATTTTTAGCTCCAATGCTTATTATGGATACAACAGTTACAAATCCTTATACAAAACGCACCCTACATGCATTATAGATCTTTAGTCACCTTTTATCAGCGTAGGGGGGAAAAAAACGGAAGAAATTGAAGGAAAAAGAGAGAGGGGGAAAAAAAAAAAGAAATGTTTAAAAAAAAAAAACGTCTCCTTTTCTTTAACAGACATTATCGATTCGATCGTGCGAAGGTATTTCGGTTGTTGGAGGATAAAATTGCTGTTCAAAGTACAACATAATTGCGATTTAGAACGGTGATTGTATGTATGTATAATAACTTTTGTTCCCCCCATTGGTTGTATGCATGTACGGATAAAAAATTTATTTACAGTAGCTGAGAGAAGTTTGAAGCGATTATATTATTGTTATAACGAGACTGTGTTGAGTTGGTGTACTTTTGTTTCGTTTCGAATCCTTGTCTTCTTTTTTTTTTTGTTTCTTACACTTGTTTAACAAAAAAAAAAAATAAAAAAATTTCTCTCCTCTCTTCGTTTAATGCGACACGTGTTTTTTTTTTTTTTTTTTTTTCACCGTTTTATTCTTTTTCAATCTAACTCGGTTGCGGTCTGCCTTTTTGTTTTTTTTCTTCCGTTCACATCTTCTCGCAAACAAGGAATGTCGTCGTCGTACATTATATCAACATTTAATAAAATATCTGAAACATCAACAAATAGACTATAATAATATATGATTATTATACGACTGACCTTAATTTATTATATAACCATATATATATATATAATGAATTAAAGGTAGTGATAATAATAATGATAATAATAATAATCACAATAATAATCACAATAATAATAATGATAATAATAATAATATAGATAATAATAACTCTTTCGATAACATTTACGTTACTTTACATTTAATTTTAAGAGTATTTATTGGTGTTGGTATTATTGGAAATGCTTGATGCTGTATGTATGTATATATATACACACACACACACACACACATATATATATATATATATGTATATATCAGCAGTTAGCACACGCTCTCACCTCATGCAATCATACGCTAAATATTATAGCTTTCATTCTTACAACGTCAAAGTGACTCTGTTATTACCGACTATTAGAATTTTCTTTCTTTCTTCTTTTTGCTTATTTCTTTATTTATTTTTTTTCTCTCCTTCTTTTTGAATCAATTTTTATGCAATTACGTGTCGTTATAATTGTATAATGTGCGTATACGCATGTAAAGACAGTTTTACGATACAGTAAGTTTGACCAGTCGGAGTGTTTTGCTACGAACAAATCCTGCGTCGCAATAATTTACGGTCATTAAGTTGAAAGTAAAATATTACGATTCAATGAAACTGAATTTTAATTTTATTAACAGAGATCGGCAAAATCTTGCGATTTTTTTTTTTTTGGTACTATTTTCTATTTTTCACAGATACGGATCGAGAGCATATTTAATTTGAGAACCACAAACGTTGACAAAATTTCGCGTTGTATTCGTTAGTATTCAAATTTCAATACATAATTCACAGTTTTTCTTTCGGGACTCTTAAACTGCATTCAAATTACCCAATTCACGTATTTATTTACGTGCGACGTTTCTTGAGTTGAAATTTAAATCAACAATGCGTCGAGAAATTACTCTCGAGCTCCTCGAGAATAAAGATTCTCACGAATGAAGTAACTGATACATATAATATGACGATGCAAAGTTCAAATATTGAAATCATAATCGTTATATAACCCACCATTGAGCAATTTTCCGACAGTAATAAGAATCGAAATGAGGAAATAAAAGGAGAGCGAATATATTAATGAAATAAATTTCTCTTAAATGATATTAAATAATTTTAGAATTGTGCTCTAACTAATGAAAATATAATTAACTCTCCGTGAAGATTCTTGGGGATCTCGCAAACTCTCAAATCGTACTGTACATAGAATATTGTCACGTATGATATACGCATTTACATAATTATACACGTTTTAGGGGAAGGGGGAGAGGGGGAGGTCTATAGCAGTTATACGGAGTGATTATCAAACGAGCGAACGGTCCGTCGTCTGCTGCAATTTAATGCGCATGCGCTACGATCCGAGAGCATTTGTTTGTCAGGGCGACCAACCGTCGTGAATGTAACCTCAAAAATATCGACAGTTTTTCCGTGGAAGTTATGTTCAATACCGACAGCTAAAAATGACCAACACCAATCGATTAATTTTTCGACCACAATCGATTATTTTTCGTCAGAGTTGGCTTTTGTTTTTTTCACTTCCATACGAACGATTGCGACACAATATCAATTTATGCGATTATTGTACGAATTACTATCGTTGTCTCACTTATTTGATATAAATAAGTGAAAGGTAAATGAATATTTTCACCTAAGAATTGAAATATATTTTCAATGAAACTACAAATTGTCAAAAAACTTTTCCGCTATCAAGACTCTATACTGAAATTTACGAAATTTGGTTTCATACGTACCGTTATAATAAAAAAAAATAAAAATAAAAAAAAAAAAAACGAAACGAGTCGTGTTCGATTTTTTTTTTTTTGGTTTTTTGTTTTTTGGAATCGATCAATCGATGAATCTATGATATTAAGCTTGGTGACCATCGCTGGCCGATAGCTGTGAAAAATTTTGTAGTTTAAACACATCGCGGCGAACTGTAATTTGATTTTACGACAGTTGGTCGCCCTGACAACCAACTGCTCTCGAATCTTGGCGCATGCGCATTAAATTGCAGCAGACGACGGATCGCTTGGCCGTTAGACAATCACTCTGTGTACGTATAACGTGTATTATGAAATTTGGATAAGTTCTAAGAACTGGCATTCAAGTTTTGAAAGACGACGTATTACGCAATTTCATTCGAATTATACGCATGCGTTTGTTGCAAGATACGTTTGCACGAATTCAAATATCGGGCATACAACCAATTATTATATGTAATCTATGCAGATCGTATAAATAAATTCATTGACGTATGCATACTGTTGCCCTGAGTGCCTTGGCTTGAATGGAAAAATCAAAAGCTTCTAAACGACGAATAATCAACCGTACAAATGATTTTTCTAAACCTGCGTTGGGTATTTTGTTTTTGCTCTTTTTTTTCGTTAAAGCGTATTATTCCAGGTTATTTAGCGCAATTCGAATTCAATAAAGATCGTTCAACACATTCCTCTACAAGCCTTTGTTTATTTATGGAAAAATTAGCTTTTCGCTGTGCTGAGGGTATCTTTTTTGTTTTTTTTTTTTTTTTTTTTCGATTCTTCTCACGCGCAAAACGATAAATGTAAAACGTGTGTATTTTAATTCATCGTAATGTCATATTTTCATTACGTATAAATGAAAGATGGCTTAGGTGACTATGTATAGTTGTTAGCAAAACTCAGGGCAAGTCGGCAGGATGTTTACCTGAGCTAGTACCGTTATAAGAATAATAATATAATATATAATTTATAATAGGTATATGTATATTATATATATATTGAAGGTTTCTAGAATCGATGAAAAACGAAGACGCTGAATCAATAACATATTGAACAAGTTACATACGAACGTTATGACTATTTTTTATTTTTTATTTTTTTGTTTTTTTTTAAATTTATTTAATTTTTTTGTTTTTGCTTTTGTTGTTGCTTTCTTCCGTTTTTTGCTGTTGTTGTTGTTTATTTACATTGCTTTTTAATCGTATTTTTCCATCAAACCACTATTAAATCTTTCGTTACGCGATCATTATCATTATACCTTTGTCATCACTTCTCTTTCCCTCTCTCATAACTACATATATTTGTAACTTCGGCTATTATTTATTAACTTTAATACGACGTACCTCGGAGAGATGTTTTTTTTTTTTTTTAATTTTTGTTTTTTTTTTTTTGCTTTTCCTCCTTTTTTCTTTATGCCTCGAGAATGATACATATATATACATATACACACATATATATATATATATATATATATTTTCATACGCAAAAAGCCAAATATTATGATAATTAGTTTTTGGTTTTATTTTTTTTCATTTCGTTTTGTGTTTTTTGTTTTTTTTTGTCGTTTCTTTTTTTTTTTTTCTTTCTTCCTCTCTTTCCTTCTTTCCTCCCTTCGTTTAATTATTATTATTTTAATTTGATTTATTTGAAGCTTCACACAGCCCAAAAAATGAAAAGCACTTAAAACAGTGCTCAACACTATATAAATAAGTTTATCGATAATTATTAATTATTTTTTTTTCCCTTTTTGCTTCTTTTTTTTTTTTTCTTCTTTTACTTATCATTATTAATGAAACGGATTCCGTCTGGCTGGCGTTAGGCGCAGGTTATAGCTGCCACGCCACGTACAGCCCTCATACAAATTTATTTAAGCCTACTAAGTAGCTTAAGTATATCATATATGTATACATATAGTATATATACATGCATACTATACATATATATATACACACATATAGTCATTCATATACATAGTAACACATTAATTGTTTACCCCCGCAAATATGAATGATTTTCAAGTCTGAGCGATATTTTTACGTTTAATAATCATCGTCACCATCATCGTCGTCGTTATTTATCATCATCATCGTCATCATCGTCATCATCGTCATCATCATTATAATTATCATCATCGTCATCGTCGTCGTGATCGTTAGAATAATTATCATTATATATTTATAATATGTATATTATTATTATTATTATTATTATTATTATTATTATTATATTTATTCAATACTATTCATATGTTCAATATGGTTCAAATTATTGAAAACCTCAGTAACAACGAATATTAATTTTAATTAATATTACAATAATTCAATATGTTAATGTCGATTGTAATATCTAAATATATCACTTGAAAGCGGTCAGCTCGATCCACGAGCGGTCGCACGCGTTTTAATTAATATACACCACCCCTCGTGTCTCGTTCTATGCGGCAAGGCATCCCCCATACATTACAAACATCTTAGTCGCAATTTTCACCGCCATATATATATATATATATATATATATATATATATATATATATATATGTGTTTTAATAATAATAACAATAATAACAATAACAATAACAACAACAGCAATAATAATTGTACGCACCGTTTAACTTTCACAAACTTGCGCAACCTTCGTCAAAGTTTCGTCACATATGCATACACACGTATGCGCGTACGATATATTTTTCACTAGGTTGCAAGTTTTCATAAATTCAGGATCGGTGGAATGCAAACTTGGAAAAAAACGAAAAAATAAAAAAAAAAAAAAAAAAAAAAACATATACATATATGTAATATGTTATATTTGAATCGACATGTCGCGGTGCATGAGTCATGTGAAATGAAATGTTTTTTTTTTTTTGTTTTTTGTTAATATCGTGAAATTAACACAAAGTGAACTTGTGATGGCAAGACTGCACTTCCACCGTAGGTATACGATACATACGCTGCGGTTGAACGGATTGACAAAGAGAGCAAGGAGAGAGGGGGAGGTAAAAAAGAGAAAAAAAAAAAAAAAAAACAGTACAAATCGTACGAAGATACATATATATATATCAGAAAATTTCTCAACAACAAACGAATGAGACGAATCTTGATAGTTGGTAGATAAGGTTTCTTCGCGAGTATCTAATGACGAAACGGTTTTAAGCCTGCTCATCGAAACTTCTCGTTCAAGCTTTTAGCTACCGTGTAATGTAATGCATGTAACGTAAGCTTGCATATATGTAGAGAAACAGGGGGATGCCTAAAACGGCATTTGCACTAGTTTTCTCGCAATCTCTATCGCCAGCCCAATTACCCTACTTTATACAAGTCCTTAACGTTTCTATTATTATCAATATTATTATTATTATTATTATTATTGTTATCGTTATTATTAGTATTATTATTATTATTATTAGTATTATCAGTATTGTTGTTGTTGTTGTTATTATTATTAGTAAGGTTAGTAAACAGATATCTTTGTATTACAATAGCAGTTTGCCTCGTAGCAAAACTATATAATATTTATATTGCGGAATGCATGCTCGATCTTCTATCGATGTCTATCTCTCCCTTGTTTACAATCGCTCTCTTTCCAAAAAGTAGAAAAAAAATAAAAAAAAAATCGACGATTCGAAATAATGAAACGTAGAAGAGAAAAAAAAAAAAAAAAAAGAAAGGAAAACACAACAACAATACTTATCGTGTTGAAATTCTGTTATCGCGTGCGCGTGTATGTCATATACGCGTATCACTCTTCATCTGTGCCTGTGTCCGATTATTATTATACGCGTGCCATTGGAATTTACAAAACCGTAATTAAAACTGAAGCTACAGATATCACTTTCTCATTCTCTCTCTCTCCCTTACCTTGGATAACGAAATGAAATTTAAAAATCGATTTTTTCATTCTTATCGTACATCCGTTTTAACATACTCGTATGTTTCATGACTCGCGTGATAACGAGAAAAAAAAAAAAAAAAAAAAAACAACAGCCACGGATTTTGTGTGTGTGTGTCTTCTTCCTTTTTTTTTATTCGTATTTTAACCTCATACCCAAAATACGGGAATTGTACTTCCGAACTGAGAATGCAGGAAATAATAATATATATGTATGTATCGTCTATCAATGTTTTACATATACCGTATTAATTTCATAGTATTTAACGTAATTACGTTGAAAAAAAATTTTGGTAAGAAACAAAGAATGTAAGATCGTTAGCGCAGCTGGTTAAAGTTTTTTTTCACAATATAGAGAGGATGAGAATAATTTTTAAAAGCTTATCATTTAACGCATCGCACAATAAATTATACGAGCCATGGTAAAAATTTAGTTCGACGACACGTATGTAATAATAATCCAAATTTCTATACACGTTTTTGACGATCTTCAACAATCGGTTCCAAGACTGAGAAAAAATATTCACAATTTTAACTTGCATTTGGTTTCTTCAAATCAACGTCCCAGTTTGAAATAAATTTCATTTTAACGAAAAAAAAAAAAAAACGTATCACTTTTCACAAGATGTTATTTATTTATTTGTTTGTTGTTTTTTTTCTTTTATTTTTGAAACCCAGTTAATTTTCAATTAATTATTTACCGGTAAATTTTTTTCTCAGCGAAGCGAAGAACCGAATTTCACGTAAACTCTAATCCACTCTGTTCAGAACGAATAGAACAGTTTTGAGGCGAAAGAAGAAGACAGATGGAAGAAAGAAGGGAGTAACTTCGAACATTCTGCGTTAAGAATTAAAGACCCACCAAGCTATGTCTATACATTACGACCGTAAACTGTGGAATTATAGAAACGTGTGTGATATGTGATAAGGATGTGATAGCGGAGCTGGTGAGCTACAATATGTTGCCTTTATACGTGTGACGTGGAGTGAGCATGATATGGAAGTCCAATGGTGGAGTTTGTGCCGATTCCGACAGTGTTTTGAGTGCCCACACAAGCCTATAACGTAATCAAAGTCTGTCGATCTCGTTGTTACATGCACAATGCGTGTGCATATAATTTATTGATGATAATAACAATAGGGTGGCGTTTGATAATGTGAATTCAGTTCGTAGCTGCCGCTTCGACGCATTCGTGACGATCAAGTTTTCCATTGTTTCAACTTTTGCATTTCACGATGCAATAATGCAGCTATACATTGTAAGATGTCTGTAAAACGAGCCCACAGCGTTTCGACTGACAATAAAACTGAATTCCGCCGGATTCATAACCGTAACTTTATAACTCGCGTCAAGTTTATTACGCGTAATGCAGAAATAAACTTATTGCTAGCGAAACGGTTTAGCGTTGAGAAAAAATAATTTAAAATTACGTATTAGGCTGGATAATGGATAAACCGTTCGATTTCTTTCGCGTTGAAGGTTATGTAGTACTCCTACCCTTACCGACCGAGCAAACTCACCCTTTTTCTTCCCTTATTGAATAAACAACCATCGGAATTTGAAACCTTTCCGTTAGTTCCTTTATTTCATATGAAAAGAAAACGGGTCAGTTTGCTCGGTCGGTAACGGTAGAAGTACTACGTGACCTTCGGTTTTGCAAATAAATCGAGGACGAAAATTGGATCGTTAATAGTCAACCGTGTAACCGTTTCTTGTTCCGATACATGTAGACACGTGCGAGTGATTTTTTCGCGGATTAAATTCCCGGTTGTGAGAATTTATTTTAACGTGAAATTATGCTCCAGAAACTCTTACTGCCGTTTTATCGGACGTGAAGTATAATTTGATGTACAACGAGCTTCGAAAATCAGTTCAGAGTAAAAATAAAAATCCAAGCGTGTAACGTAGTAGTGGCCATTTTGATTTGGCGCCAAGTTCAAATACGTCTGGACAATATCTTGAAAAAGCAACATTATCCTCGATTATAAAACTGCGGATCTGAAATTGTAGCGATTTATTTCAAGCCAAATGTTTTTCATCAAGTATTTGCGAAAAATACTTTTCAATTATATTAAATTTAACATATATGTACATGTATTGAAAAAAGAAACAGGCTGACTCTTTACGGATGAAACTCCGCTTGTGACCTTTCTGAATCAGAAATTGAGATATGTCAGGCAAAACCGTATAAAAAAAAAAAAAACATTTCAATAATGTTATTTGGGAAAATTATACCGAAGGTTAACGAAATGAGCCCAAAGAGATGAAATTCGGTTCAAAAAAAAACCTACCAGAGTCCAATCATTCTTAACCGTATAACAATCGCTGGAGATTTTCCAAACTTTTTTTTCTATTTTCTCCCGAGCTTTCCAGTCCAGCCGAGTATTTCATAATGATTCAAAAAAAAAGACGAACGAAAAAAAGCGAGTGATTTGCACTATCGAAATATCGAAAACGACGGTCATGTGAAAATCAGTAATCCAGTTATAACTTCGAGGTTTATTCCGAGACTAAATAAATTAATGGACGAGCTTCGAAGCGGTTGAATGTCACATGTGCCAGAATTTTATTAATCGACAAGTCTTGCTCGTATTGTTTGCTTTAGACAGGCATCGGGGTACCTAAAGAATTTATACGCGTATGTATCTATTATGCACTCGACATGGCAATATAATCTCGGACGAAAAATTGAGAAATCTTTTTCTACGTACGAGTTATCTACACGTAACAATATTATACGCATATATCATTATAATTCTGGGGGCGGTACGTTAACTTTCACTCGAATTACACCGCACAGACGATTCCCTCGCGATCCTACAATAATCTCAATGTTGAATAGTTTCGTTTTATTGTTAGTTATTCCCTCTTCGTTTTCTTCGATCTCTTCTAAATACAACACAATTACAAAACTTTCATACGGCAAAATTCGCTAATCGTCTATTTTCCTGTACTCTAGTACCTATACACACTCTCTATAGCAGATTTAGTTATTCGTACTTCACCGTAGTTTCTTTTCTATTCTTTTCCTTTTTTTTTTCACGTTCGTCTTCTCCCTTTGTTATACTTCTACACCGGTGTTAATAGTAATAGTAGATTTGTTATCTATAGAATATGTTTTATTTATTTATTATTATTTTTCTTCCCTTTTGAATTAGCTACGAAATTGGTAGTTGATGCGTCGTATTTTAAGCTTTCTCACTACGTCAGCGAGGCGAGAGATTCGAGTAATGTATTGTATCGAAAGCGTGTAACGTAAACCTCATTGTCAGTGATTTATCATTTTTACTTTTATTTTTCTTTTTTCTTCTAATACCAATAATGTGAATTGTATTGTTAAATTCTGTATATTTTTTTTTTTTTTCATTTACCTCGTTTGCTTTTATAAGTTTTTACTTTACTCTTTACGCACTTATCGCTATTATCGTTTAATCGTATTAACATTATCATTATTATCGTTATTATTATTATTGTTGTTATTATTACTAATATTGTTAATATTATTATTATTATTATTATTCTGTTTCGCTCTTTACTGATCAAAAATGGATGTCCATGGAATTATTGAACTCACTTCTAGGCTTAAATAATCAAATTATATCTCAAGGGAATTAATTAATTACATATATACACACATATATATATATATATATTTATATATATATATATGTATATATAAAAATGTCAGGCTTCGATTAGCGTACTGCAGTGAGTGCATAAAGAAGTTTCTCATAATTTTATTATTCTGTGCTTTCATCATGGAACAACAGTGCCGCTGGGAGTCGATTGAACGATATATTTTGTTTGCACGACGGATTATCCTTGATGTATATATATATATATACATACATACATACATATACATACGTGTAATATATGTATATACGTATTTAATCATTGTCATTACTATTCGTTATTATTATTATTATTATTGTTATTATTACAAATGTTATCATAATTATTACAATATAGTAAGTATTATTATTATTACTACTATCATTGTTATTCGGAATAGTATCTATCTAATTTTTAAGTCTTTGTCGAATAATTTCAAACGGTAAAGCCAAAGAGTTGAAAAGACAAAAAAAAAAAAAACAAAAAAAAAAACGCAAACGAGAACGAAGAAAAGTCTTATTTTTAGGCTTTCTTTTTTGACTAGAATAACATCTGACTGTAAACCGTGTTCGCAATGTTCTATTGTTTATAAAAAAAAAAAAAGTATCCAACTGGTACACGAGGCGTTGTCCCATGATTGTATTTTATAACGTCACGATTGAATTTATACAGCGGTATAGACGTGCGATTTTTATATTATATACTGTATTTCTGACTCGGCTCATTTGACTATTATTATATATTTAATTATTCATTGGAAAAAGAAATAAATATTGTCCAACTTTTTTTTTTTTTTTTTTTTTATCGTAGTTTTATTCTCTTCTCATTCGCTTATTAACTTCTGAAGCCCAATTTCTTGTTAGTTATAGTTTCGGAGACGAGACGATTTTTTTTTCAACAAATTTTAATCCAGTATACGTGAGTGTGGTTTTTTTTTTTTTTTTTTGTTCTCTTTCCATCCTCGATATCAAAAATCGCTTAGCGCGAACTTTTGAAACAAAGTGAAAATAATAGAAACAATGATGATGATAATAATGATAATAATAACAAGAATAATAATAACGATAACAAGAATAAGAGTAATAACGCACTTATATAATATGTAAATAATAATCATTCAATGTAATTCGATTTAATTGAATTGTAATTTTATTGTTATTGAAAATTCCTATTAGTCTAGCCTAGCTAAGGCTACGATGCAGGTTACACCTAGGATTTTTTTCTTACCGTACACCTAGGAGTTTGTATATTTCGGGACACTTTTTGCCAGACTTGTTATACAATTATCATAGCTCGAGGCTGTGTGGGTATATAGATATTATAATACAGTTAAAGGTTGAGGATATATTACCAAAGGGAAATAATGCGAAGGTATATCTTTGAGTAACTAACTAGTTGCAGGATCTAAATTTCTGTTAATCAAACTGCAGCGTGTTTGTCTGTGTGTGTTTGTTCGTGTGTAGAGTATTTTTTCCTCTGTAAATATCGATCAGATTCGTCCGACGACCTGTTTTCACGTAAATATTTCGTACCTACTCCCACATATACATATAAATGTAAGAATAACAATTCAATACGTTTGCACGAGGTACAATTTTTGCTAATGAAATTCAAGTCAATTTAAACTTCATTTCTTACTTCAACGTATCATTTCGCTCTGTGTATTATACGTAGAAAAAAAAACATTTATAATAACGATAGTAGATTAGAATAAAATCAAATAATGTCACTTACGTATCGTATACCGGGACAATCTCTTCAAACTTGAAAATCGACCGCGCATGCGCCAAATAATTCAATCTCATTGGGCGATATTCTTGCCTGCGATGCAGGCGGGCCAACGTACGAAATAACTGTACGTTTGAATTTTCAAAGAGCACAAGCATTAAATTTCCCATCGTTCTTTGAAGAATCAACTTTCCGACCCTACAACAAATGCTTCCCAAACCTTTCCGAGTCACTACCTCGATTATTTCAGATTCTAACCTCGAAAATTCGTATCAACTATATCGCCTACAGAAACAGTTTGACTGCTGAAAACTCGGGATGGCGAGCCTGCAACGAAGAGCCGATAAAACTCGCGCATGCGCGGTTGATTTTCAAGTTTCAAGAGATTGTCCCGGTATAATAAAAAATGCTTTAGACCTAATACCTAAATGCTTTCTTTCTTTCTTTTTTTTTTTTTTTTCTTTAATTATTATTGCAGTCACAGCCGATAAATAATTAATTAATAACAATACGCACCGAATATCATGGTCGGAACATCGACTGCTTGTTTAATCAGTTTTCTCGCCGTGACAAAACTCGCGTTTATGTTTAACAAAGATTTGGATTTGATGCGGATTACCGTAGTCAATTTTAGGACAAGCATTTTTGTATATTTTTTTTTTCTCCACGTCCCATTAAACCGAATATTTATACTATTGAATCGATAAAGTATACCTGATTCAATCGCTTAGAATGATTTACGTCCTCGAAATACGATTTATCACCGTATCAGGTATGGAAAGAAAAAAAAAATATTTTACCAAAGAGAATCAATTTCAAGAGAATTCAATGAGAGTCGATAGAGCGAAAATTTACGATTGGCAAGTTGGAAACTTCGCGAACTAGGGATTTGATTTGATTTTTTTTTTTTTTTTTATTCATTTTTTTCTCCTTTTTTATAAGGTTAAGGGCACTAGGCAATGGAATGTTAATTTAGCAAAGTATGAAATACTAGGCTAGGCGTGTAAAATTTTCAGTTACTATCAAATTTCACTTTCCTTTTCTATTCAATTTTACTGTTTGGAAGTTTGGGAAAAAAAAAAATTATTACCAATTTTATCGATTAATCCGAATGAAACGTATTTGCGATAAATTATGTATGAGAAACTTTGCAGCTCTTTTTCCAAACTCATTCTTCTAGATCTCAAGCTAAAAATCAAAGATATGAAAGACAGTAAACTAAATTCTTTTAAAAATAAATTCGACGCACATTTTGCACAGAGTCTGAATACATTAATTTCCTTACCGATTAAAATCTTGTTTCACTATCAAGAACAAAATGTCGACTCAACAACACTTTGTCGCATCCGTTTAGAACAAAGAATTTCCATCGTGTTGAAATTTATTCGTACTTTTAGAAACAGGAATCAATTGAAAATTTCATCAGTTGATTCAGTGAAAAAATGAATACCCTTACAATAGTTGCTAAAACAATAGGTAGTTTTTTTTTGCTTCTCAACTTTCTTCTGATCT
Organism: Neodiprion lecontei; assembly: GCF_021901455.1. Lineage (NCBI taxonomy): Eukaryota > Metazoa > Arthropoda > Insecta > Hymenoptera > Diprionidae > Neodiprion > Neodiprion lecontei. The sequence goes on from NC_060266.1 coordinate 6,458,894, forward strand.
ACAAAGTGTTGAAGACTGAACGATTTTCGTCTTACTTACACTGCCCAGTACCCTGAATCGTCATAACAATCGTCGACGATCGTTCAAGATCGTGAAATTCAGTGACCGAAAAAACGAAACAAGAATAGCATTAAAAAAAAAAAAAAAAAAAAAAAAAAGGGAAATTTCATACTGCAACGAAATTGTTTTGATCGACGTTTCAAGTAAACTAGCAATTCGGGCCTGTGTGAATAATTCCACTGTAGATTGAGTTGACGGAATAATCTGTACATGGTTTAGTTGTTAGGTATTAGGCAGTTCACCAGCTGTGCTGGAAGGATAAAAGCACACCGTGTATATACATATACATAATATATGTGCATGCGTAATCGCACTCTGACACTCTCAAACACACACGCATATATATATACGTATATATACATATATATATACAGACAGTGACATAGACAGTATATAGAATAGTATAGTTAATAGAATACAGTTAGAGTAGATAGGTAGCTAGAACATAGACTTGGCTCAGGGATGATCGATATTGTGCACGCAACTATTTCAGATTTGAGCATCTATATATATACAATATATATACACACATATATATATACATGATACATATGTATACATATACATATATATATACATATATATTGAATTTGTTGAGAAAATTTTTATTGAAATCGTTGAAAAATATCTTCAACTTTCGTATAGATTAATTATTGGTGAAAAAATGGTGAAACTTCTTGTCTGTCTCATTTCTCATTTTCAACTGCTTGACTTTGCGTCGGGATTGATTTGTTGGTAGTGTTTTCGGTTTTATATATATATATTTTTTTTTCCCCTCCTTTTTTTTCCATTCATTTAAACGTATCGTTAATTATTGTTTTCTAATAAATAACACGATATGGTTGTTGAACATTTTCGTCAGACATATAGCTACACATGTATGGATATTCGAAATTGAAATAGAGCAATTACGAACGCGAAGAGGAAGTTGTTTTTCGTTTTTTCTTATCTGCTTTCCTATGACAATATATCGAGAATCAGGACAGAATTGTGTGTCGACTACTATTGCATGTACATACATGTCGCAGCTGGTGAGAAAAAATTTTCCGAAGACATGCGACGCTTTTCCTTCCTCCGTTCCGCTTTCGGAACGAATGGCAACAAGAAAAAAAAAAACAAAAAATTTGCGAATATAATATGCAAAGGCTGGATATGCTAATGTGAGAAAAAGAATATATATATATATATATATATCTCTACAACAGTAGAGAAGAAGAATATAATGAAGAAGAAGAAGAAAAGAAAAGGAAAAACAGATAGGAAAAGAACAAGAAACGAGAGCAAGTGGTGAGAGACCTCAGCGAAAAGCGTAACACGTCTACGCCGCGCGAGAGAGCTTTTTTTCACCTTAATTAGTAGAAACGTTTCACATTGCAGCACGCCTTTATATATACATATAAATACACATAAAGCATACATATATCCATACATATATATATATATATATATGTATGTATATATATGTATGTGTGTGTGTATCAGGGTGTATCGAAAGATTGAAAAACTCTTGGCTATCCTCAAAAATCAAAGATATCATTGAAATAAAGGTCTCCGTGCAATGATTCGATTTTTTTGACAATATATAGGGGGCGCGCGGGACGTTTAAAAACGTCATTTTTAGCGTTAAATTCACTTTATCACTGATAAACGGAAACAGATCAATCAAAAAATTCAGCTTTTTATATACAAGGTGCCCAGATATGTACTCTTTCAAACCCATACTCACCGAGCATTAACAAATGGTTCGTATATTCGAAAAAAAAAAATCTCTGAAAATCAATATTTTCACTATTTTTCAATTAATCATCATTAAATATTGATACTATCAGTGATAAAATCAGTGAATTTAACGCTAAATATGGCGTTTTTAAACGTCCCGCGCCCCCCCTATATATTGTCAAAAAATCGAATCATTGCACGGAGACCTTTATTTCAATGATATCTTTGATTTTTGAGGGTATCCAAGATTTTTTTAATATTACGATACACCTCAACGTGTATATATGTATATATAATATCTCGTAAAAACGATATTGTTTAAAAAAAATTTCACCGCCGCAGAAGCTATAATAATAATAATAATATCCTCGTGTTCTTGCGCTTATTTGGTTGTTGTTGTTGTTGTTGTTGTTGTTGTTGTTGTCGTTTTTTTTTTTTTTCAATTTATTAAAATTTTTTTTTTTTATTTTCATCTTTATCCTTCGCGTGTGGTTTTTTTTTCCCTTATCTTAATTTTCTTCGCGCGTTCGTTTTCTTGTTTTTTTTTTTTTTTTTTTTTTCAGTTTCATCGCAGTCGTTTTTTGTTTTTTTTTTTTTTGTTTTTTGTTTTTTTTTTTTCACCCTCTCTTTTATTTTACTTTGTTCATTTGTTAGCTTCATTTTTTTTTTTTTCGTGTTTTTTTTTCCCCTTATTTCGTTAAACCTTTTCCTTAAACGTAATTCTCTTCTCGTCCCCAATCCCCGTAAACATACTCACTTATATAGTCAATTAATCAATCAATCAATCAATCAACCAATCAATCAATCAATCAATCAAACAATCAATCAATCAATCGTTTCATCAATTAATCAATAATAATAATTATCATATAGTATTATCTGGTATATAATTTAATCCCCGCCGTCGGTGAGAGGGAGCTCCCTTTTCCAGGGGGAGTCCCCGAGCACCGTAAATGCGGAGATGCAGTTGAACACTGGAGTCGGTGGTGGGGGCTGCGATCGCCGCGTAGGTCCCTGGAGGCGGTGGGGAAGGAGGGATTTTGGAAATTTCGGAACGTTTTTTTTTTTTTTTTTTTCTTCTTTCTTTCCTTTTGGATTTCGGATTTTGACGGGAAAGTAGGAGAGGAGGTGGGAGAGGGAGGGTGGAGGGGGGGGGGGGGGGGGGGGGAGTGTTAAGTAGGAGGGTCTGTCCGCACTCACCAATGTCTCTACTACACATGCATTTACACACGCATGTATGTATGTATAATGTATACACGAATTGTAATATTACACCGCGGAACACGTCAATTTATTTGTTTATTCATTTAAATATTATTGTTATTATTGTGTTTTTTTTTTTTTTTTTTTGCAACGCATGCGTGAGATTTAATTTCCCGTGCTCCGGATTTTTTCTGTTGTTGTTGTTGTTGTTGTTGTTGTTGTTGTTGTTGTTTTCTGCTTGTTCCTCGTTTTCATTCTTACTTTGATTTTGTTTTATCTTTATTTAATCAAACAATTAATTAAACATTGTTCCAAGTTTTTCAGGACTGCAGGCGAACGCGACCCGCGTTCAGACGGACAGACACTCACACACATGCAACACACTCAGGAGGCACGCACACCGTTCGTAGGTGTGCGGTGATACAGGCCTACGCCAGGTACTGTAACGGGATGCTCTTGAACAACTTGCCCAGCAACGGCCACCATACCGCCACCGTCTCCTTCACTGAAAATCATACGTACACACGTTACTTTTTGTAATTCGATACGGATGCGTGGGAATTTTTTTTTTTTTTTTCCAACAAAGATCGGTATCCATGTATGAGGAATTCCAACCCAGGTCGACCCAGGTCGAATTGGCGTGGAATTCCCCATATATATACAGTTATACACTTAATTTCGTATGCAACGCGAATTCCCAAACACTGCTGACAAGGTTGCCAGATAAATAGATACCGCAAGTCGCCGAAAGGAGGCGAACAGGTAGCCAAATGTAGCCAACCTCCCATTTAACAAATAATCCCTATGCAATGTAAAAACAAAAAATATTTGTTACCGCGCGTCTCAAATCGAACTATTGTTAAATATGAAAATATATGAAGTATTATCCAAAACGCAAAATACAAGGGATGATTCCAAAAGTCCGGTTTCATGTAAGTACATATTTACTTTGTAACATTGAATGTAGAACTGATCATAAAATGATTCCCGGCAGTCTCTACGTACGAATGTACGAAGGAATTCAGGAGACTTTGGAAAAAAAATAAAATTCGAAGAATTATTACGTAGCATTTAATATTTTTTACTTATAAATCGTTTGTATTTTATAGTTTTCATTTTTCTTTGACACATGTAATATAATAATCGTGCTGAACATTGGTATGTGATAAATCACACAATGTTACGACCGATTTTCGGAAATACCCAAAATATCGCCATGTCACGAATCCAAAAAATCTGCCGCGAAAACCAACTTCTGAAGTAGCCAATTTGGCGAAAAGTAACTGAATTTGGCAACCCTGCGACTGCATGCAGCGTCGTCTGTTAAAATTTAATGCGCATGCGCTACAATCCGACTGCGGGTATTTGCCAGGGTGGCCAATTGTCTCTAACCTCAAAAATTTTTACAGATGTAAACTGAGCACAACTGCCATTGACGACAGTGAAAACTTTTTAAGTTAAAGACAGTTGGTCACTCTGGCATAAAGCTCTTCTCGGATTCTAGCCCATGCGCGTTAGATTTTAGCAGACGACAAACCGTGTAGCCGTTAGGAATTCACTCTGAACAGTAAAGAATGGAGCAACCGTTTAACGGTTTTAAGAGTGGTTGAAATTTGAGTATTTATATCTCGACGACCAATTATTCAAATCGATTGGGGTTTCTTTTTTTCGGAAATGTGTAGATCGAGCGTTATTTTCATATTCTTTTTATGAAAGTCAATTTGTAGGAAGCATATTTATTTGCAATAACGTCAACCATTTCGCTCGGTGACCCCGATGTCTCAAAAGGGTCTCGAATCAGTTTATGTCAAATTTGGACACAGTATTTTTGAACGATTTATCCTGTGACCCACAATTCCACTTTTTTTCCTAACCGTTGTAATTTTTTATATTAATTAAATAATAAAGTCAAAAATTCCAGACATAAAAACGAATTTCAACTTCAAACGATCATTTCTTTTAAACAAAAACAAAAAAACAGTTCAATTTGGCAAAAATGTTAAACTATATAATTACTCTATGTAATAACAAACCGTTTTCTAATCGCGAGTAAATCGGTTTAGCCATTTTTGAGTTACTTTAGGCGCCGAAAAATATGTGACTGAGCAAAATGACTTCCGCTGTTGTTGCCATAAATCCTCTCTATCACTTGATTCGTACGACAGAAAAAAAAAGAATAAATAAAGTTCGATCGGCATGTTTCCGAACAACGCAAATCCCAATCGAATTGAGTAATTGATTGTCGAGATATAAATTTCCAAAATTCGGTCACTAGCTTTTTAAGCCGTCTACTCGGTATCATCAAGTTGTCTGTAATATTTTTATCAAACGCTAGATCATATTTTTCAATTACTAGAGATAATAATTGTACATAACGTCAGAAACAATACGGTAATTTTACACCTCTTGAAAACGAAAATCTCAGGTTTCAAAAATTTCCATTTCTTAATTTTCTGATCAAATGTGTAACAACTGAAATCACAAATATGATTCGTAATTTTTTGAAGCTACAGACAATTCCCAATGGTATTCATATTTGATAGGTTACAATTTTTCAAGTTTATTCATTTTTTTTCAACCATCATTTCAACTATTTGATTAGGTGTTGGAATTAAAAAGTACCTATTTATAGAATCAACATTTTTTTCAATGCAAATCCGAGAAGAAACACGTGTCAAAATTCAGGTCGATCTGAAAAATCTGTTAAATTTCCATGCACCGATAACAATAGTCATTTCTGATATGTTCACCGAAAGTAAAGTTTTTCACATCACAGATGCTCGCTGCTATTATTTAACTAACTAACCGTTCAGAAACTGATGCTCGTGAAGAAACCATTTTAGTCAATTTTAGGTACCTACTGAATCAAGTAAATTTTTTACAATATCTGAGAAATTAATATTGTCAATTTTGGAGAATAAAAAAGGAGAGTCGAGTGTTTTGCTAAATATGTAGGCCTGAAAAAATAGATAATCGTTGTTAAGAAGTTGGATATCGAAAATTATATCAACTGATAAATTGTCCCTTTCCACATACGTGGATTTGTATCCTAGGTACATCAATTATAATTAACATTAAAATGGCAGACATTTCCAAAAGTTGATGAAATTATTAATCACGACTTTGTGACAACGGCAGTCAACAATATGTAACAAATTGAATACGTAATAGATTCACGGAGGTGTTAGCCTGGCTTTATACTATCCAAACTTGTTTTCATTTTTGATACAGTCATTAAAAACTCATACATCACGTGACGTAACGATTAAGATTAACACGCGGTTTGTAAAGTGGCATAGCTCAAATGGCGTGGAGATTACGATATAACATTTACGGGGGTTGGAACCGGTAGGAATTGGAATTGTACAGAACTGGTTTCTTGAATTTTTCATTCTTCTCTTAAAAGGTCCTACAATCATTCCCAAGCATTCAATTCATCTTTGATCGTTACAAAAATGGTTTCTTCGGTAGTAATTACAGCATGGTTTCATTATCCGTGTCTTAGATGATTAATCACATTGGAATAAGGTCGTTCCAAGGAAATTTGGTCACTCGTGGAATCAGGCCGACAATTTTTTTTCTTCTCCTATATTACATCTATCGATATAAATTCAGCTGCAAAACGTCACTGCTCGTAAAGTTTTTTTTTTTTTTTTTTTCTGTCGTAGGTACGAGTTCTTTTTGTGGAAAATATCCCAAAAGATCAAGTCTTCTTTTACCCAAACGATGCTCACGTATGGAGGGTGACATACTTCATCTATATTCTTCAGAGACGCGTGTATCAAACAGGGGAGTATAACCGTACAGTGAAAATTGACACCAAGCTTCGAAAGTGAATTTTTACAGTGCTTGAATAATTCTGGTAATCAAAAGAACGTGTTTCTAAACAGCAATACAAAAAGTAAAAACTAAAACGATCAGATCCTGAATGATTTTTGATCGACGAATTCGTGTTCAAATGAAAAAGAATCTTTCCAAAGTATCATCGTTCAGTTATTTTCAACTAGCAAAACTGATAGTGAAATGGTTTCGTTAAAAGAAAGATGAGTGGCTTCCAGGAGTGGTCGTATTTCTCTGAGAGGACCCGATACTAGTCTATACATCATACTTTCGCGTGTCAATCATATTATCGATTTATATAATAATTACCTAGTAGTCAAACGTCAGTCTCAATGCTTACGCAGGCTGGGTTAATGTTATTGTTGTGGCGGGAGTTGCAGTTGGGCCTTCTGGCAACCTCGTGATGGGTCAACAAAATCCCCTCCTCGAGCTCAATTATGTCTGAAGATGACTCCGACATCGAGTTCTTCTTCATGTGTTGACCTGTCGTGGAAAAGAGGAACGCGGTTATAATAATGTGAGAATTGCGATAACGCCTCTCAACTGCAATAATAACATCGTGTGACAGAATCACCTTAAATGGAGATGTTACACTGGCTTGTTACTCTGAATCCATCGGCTGGTAAAAGGGTGTGAATACCTTTCACGCAAACTGGGCAAAGCCTTAAGTAGGATGAAAAGAGCATCTTGTGGCTTCGTAAGTAAAGGGATTACCGACAGCAGAACATTCAGCCTTGCACCTAATCTGACGTATGTCGGACTTTTACTCTAATTTACAACCCTCGACCTTCGTCTTCTACTTTCTTCTGACACCTTGATTTTCTTTCTTTTTATTCTTATCACGAGACGATGTGTTCGCGAGGCCAGCAGTTTCTTTTTATTTTGATTTCGACATCTCAATCCCAGTGCCGATTCAACCCTTGTTTCATTCAATATTCAACCCCAGACTTGACGCAATGTCTCCCACAAATAACCGACGTACAAGCACGTAGGAATAACGATCCAAGGATAAAAGAACCGTTTACAAAATCTGCAGTTATCTTATGCGTGCTAATAATAGTGAATCATAAAGAAACGACATCCTTACTATGTATCAATATGAGTAAATTCAATTACCGCAACCTAAGATAACAACAATTCGATAAAAGCTACTGTAATCAGAGTGTTGAAAAATTATTACACGCTTATATTTTGGATGCCAGTTCCCAATGTTTTTCAACTTGTTTCGAACATCTCCAAGAACTTGGTTAAGAATTTTTTTTCATGTAGTCATCACCAGCATGGGTGAAAATGGATATGTACGAGTAAGCTACGAATCAAATAACGTTTTGAATTTACGTCCGCCATATTGGATCCGCTATTTTGAATTTTATAATTTTTAGTTCGGATTCGTAATCAGCGACTCCAAAAGTTCATAAGTACAAAATTCTAAATGAATCGAATGTAGGTAAGGAAAAATGTATGCACGAAAGTGTCAAGTCGTTAAAACTGAATTTGGAATAGTATCTTCTTCGAACGCGTTTTGTGATATAAAGTTCTTTCTCTGTAACGTCGAAATGATGACGAACAAGATTAAAATCACACGTTATAACTACACTTGAATGTGAAATTTCTTGAACGAAGAATTTCTTTCAAAATGAGCCCACAGATATTAGATTTGGATCAAAAACATTAGATTTCAATCATTTCGATCGTGGGTACTGATCATAAAGAAAAAAAATCTCAAATTCTTGATATTGTATCTTTCGTTGTTCGAATTTGCTAAAATTCATTTCTGTCCGATGGTAAAAATGTTTTCTTCTTCGTATTTACTATTATTAGCACAGACAAGAGATTCACTGAAGATTTTCAAACGGGTTTTTCTCTCTTCTTTCCAAAGCCTTTCTGCAAAATGTAAAGCACAAATGATTCGCTTTGAAAATATCTCCAAGGACTCTCGTGTCAAGAACCTACATGGCGCGATCATCGAACGGGTTAAAAAATTATTCGCCCTGTTTATGAATCCGTCAATTCACAAAACTATCTGTATTTTTTGACACGAAGCAGCTACGCGATTCGATTCCGCTCGACTATTTTTAACAGAGGCACATCGACGTTAAACCCGTTCAGAATTCCGCGTGTATTCAATCATTTCGACAATAAAAATTAATAGACGCTAAATGACTTGTTTATCACACCGATTGATTTAGTACTCAACCCTCCAGCGGTCAGACTCGAGACATGTTAAGTAAATATTCAAGAAACCATAGAATTATAGGCATACCAGTGCTAGTTGAAATCATTAACCGATGTCATTTTTTCTACAATATAATGTTTTTTTTTCGCGCAAATTGGCAATTGTTTTTCAATGAAAAAATCTAGCACCATGCATCAAAACAATCAAAAAAAAAAGCACACAAAAATATTCAACATGACTTTGGAGCTAGGGGTCGGCCGTTAAAAAAGTCATTGTATCATCCGTTATTGTAGGCATTTTGTAATCATTGTAATTACGTTGTAATTGTGAAAACGTGTGCAATCGAACAATTATTCTTTATTAATGTGATCATTTGCAGTCGTCTTGTAGTCATTGTGATTACAATAATCATGAAATTCTTAAAACTTTGACCTTGATTACATGAAATTTGAATAGCGCCGGTAAGATAGTCTTATTCGTTGTTCGTTATATGGCAAAAACAAAATCACTGATGATTACAGATGATTACATATGATTGGTTTTTATCGTGATCGCAGTAGTCATGTAATTAACGTCCCGTTTTTCTGTTTCCAGAGACAAAAAAAAGATATTGTAATCACCGTGAAAATGAAAAGTTGAGTTTTTACTAGATTTCCATGTTTTGAAGTTCACCTCCAATCATTGGAACGTATGTGATCAATTTTTTTGTTCAACGATATCTCGAGAAATAGTAACCGGATTTCAATGACTCTTGTCTGAATCGACGCAGCTTTTCCAAACATAAAAGTGATTAGATTTTAGGTTCAATTATTTAAATAACAAAATTCCAAAAAATCAAATAAAAATGTCGATATCACGAGAACGGATGGATGGATTTGAATGTAAAATTCATACCGTGATGTTTCTTGGATTGCTAATCACGAATCTAAGGTCAGACTGCTAGATAGAAACAGGCGATTTAATATGGTGAAAAAAAAAATCCAAGAATATTCTGATTTTGGTAGAAATTTGTAGGTGGAGCTTTCCAAGGACGGACTTTCAAAATTCGTAATGGTAGATCCATTAAAGCGGTTCGAAATAAAAAAAAATGGTTATATTTTCATGTAGTATGGTATCCGATGGCTTTAAAATCGTTAATCACGGTTCTGAATTTCTAGTTCCAAATTCCAGTTCGATATTATTCTTTTTCTTTCTCTATAAACTTGGAACCTGCACTGTAAGAATGGGAAGTTCCATGACTGGCACATGAACGGTCTGAGTGTGATTGTTTTTCCGTTATCATACATAAACAAATTTCAATATTCAAAACACGAAATATTATGTATTCGTGAGGATAAAAAATATTTTTTAAATTCATGTAATATCTGTAGTCCGTGATAATTGCGTAATTTTTTATCTCAACTGCCGACCCCTCGCCTTGTGAAACACATTCGAAATGGATAACCACTAATATTTCGATCAAAGCTGCAGGGGTGAATTGATTCAGTCCGACTCACCCAGTGTACCGGGAAGATACGGGCAACTGGTGACATGATTAAAGTTCTGTGACTGCATTTCCTCCTGGTCAGTCTCCCGATGATAAAAGTAGTTGAAATTCGAGACGATGACGGGAACGGGTAGAGCGATCGTCAGGACACCAGCAATCGCGCAGAGCGATCCAACGATCTTGCCCCAAACTCCGACGGGCCTGAAACACGTCAAATTAACGGTAACAACTTTCCGTCGACGAATAAATATATCGGTTTTCAACGTTGTGCGAGGTGTGGTGTCTATTTTGTGTTGGCGTGTCGAGGAATAGTGTGGCTCTACTTGCAGGAGGTTCATCTGTGAATAACTAGTGCTGCTTGTCTAATTCAAGTGCTCTCTAGGTCTATACTAGACTAAGAACTAAGCTAAACTTATAATTGGCTAAATAGGCTCGGTACATTCTATACTTTCGTAAAATCTCACCAAACTGACTACCTACTTAATTTTCATGTCTGGCTGGAGGCAAAGTTTTGATCTAAAACGTTCTTTCTCATCGTTGTCAAACAACTTGGAACAGGACGCCACACTGCAACTTCTGCGAACATTGTAGCAATTGACACCGGTCTTTTTACCCACCGCTAAACTTCCATCAACGATTTCATACCCCGGAAGTATGTCAAGTCTCATGACCACTCATCAGGGATGAGTTTATACCGAGGACCAGTGTTATTGGGAGCGAGAAACTCAGTGATTACAAAATTGTTTTCGTATGATAATGTCCAACGAACGCACGACTATTAGAAGCAGTCTCGTTCCTAGATTCCGGTATTTATGTGCTGTAAAAATTATGGATCTTTGAGATGAGACGCATAAAATCATGGATGTGAAATACATGGGGATAAACAGTCGTGTGGTGTCGCGGTGACAGCACTAAACTCTATAATCAACATACCGACTTTGCCTCAGACCTTACATTATTATTATTGGTTATGTGCACCAGCCTCTAAATCTATATAAAATTGATAATAATATAATATAAATATATTTGCAACGCTAAGTCATTGTGCAGCAGTTTAACTATGGTATATAATATGATAAATATAATAACGATCATGATAATCAGTATTAACTTCAAATCCAATCCAATCGTCTACGTGTTCTTAGTTTAGTTAGCAAACAGAATGTATTAACAAAGTAAAACAAATGTACGTATTCCGGGATAGTCTCTTGAAACTTGAAAATCAACCACGCATGCGCCAAATAATTCAATCTCATTGGTCGGCGAAATATTCCTGCAGCGATATTCTTGTCTTTGACGCAAGCGGGCCAACTTACGCAAAATGTGTACGTTTGAATTTTCAAAGAGCACAAGCATTAAATTCCGACCGTTCTTTGAAGAATCAACTTTCCGACCCTACAACAAATGCTTCCCAAACCTTTCCGAGTCGCTACCTCGATTATTTGAGATTCTAACCTCGAAAATTTGTGTCAACTACATCGCCCGCAGATACAGTCCGACGACTGAAACTCGGGATGGCAAGCCTGCACGAAGAGCCGATAAAACTCGCGCATGCGCACTTGATTTTCAAGTTTCAAGATATCGTCCCGGTATATACATACACAGTGTATATATGTATATACTGAGGAACAAAAATCGAGAAAAACAAACGTTAGTATAAAATATATATAATGTTGGTATATACGAAAATATCCCATGTGGATGGTGTTGGCCAAGGATGACCGAGGAATCCCTTCGTCAATTGACCGATTTATAAGCACTCTGACAATAGGATGATTATACCGTGTGAAACATGAAACAATGAGATGTCAAAGAGCATGCCTCTCTCAAGACTCTTGATCTCTGAATCAAAGTATGTACATGCATGGATTCGTGTAACCTTCAGATATTCGAGGACCTGCTCTTCAGGAGCTGCATTGGTTGCGTCAAACGCTCGACGGTGACGGGAATTCTTAGGTTTCATGAGGCTTCTACATGTTCGTGATAGTTGCGTTAATTTTACGATAAATTCGATGCAGTTAATAATTTGTTTTGATGTGTTGTTTCACAGCAGGAGTGGCTACGGGGGGAATGTTCACCCCGTGAAACTGCAATTAACGAACGACTGTATGCACCTATTCCTCTGTTATCGAAAAATTGGCGGACATGGGAAACGGTGAAATTTTGTCTGTTCCCAATTCGCCAACGAAACGGGGTGAGGGAATGCATGATTCGTTTCAAATCGTGACACAAATAAAAAACATCATGTGTATATAATAAAAAACGTATGTGGCGAAGATGATCCAGTCGCTGGGTTCATCCACCTAAATCTTCGTGGTGCTTGGATCTTTCTTTTTCTTGTTAGTTATTATCTCCCATCGGATGTTCGTACATGCGTGTTGGACGAGGTGACATATCCGTTTGTGATGCGGGTAAGGTGAGATAAAAAAAAAAATTAAAAAAAAATAAACAACCACCGACAAAAAACAACACCGCAAGTAATCGCACGCCGCGAGGAACAAAGAATTTTTTACAAAAAATTATGTTCGCCAGTTTGGATTGTCGAAAACATTTCTCTAGAAATTTTCACTTGCAAAGAGCCGATTCGTTGCACGCGAAGTCCGTTTTAAAATGTCAACGACTTCCGTGAGTTACAGTAGCACGAGTCTTGTATAATTAAATAAATGAATGAATGAAAGATTGTAAAATAATGTAACATCTACGTAGAATGAACACAACTGGCAGAAGAGTTGTAACAGAATTGGTAAGGTGAAAAAAGAAATGCCAATGATCAGAAGAACGAAAGAAAATAGAAAACATATTAGATACCCAGGTAAATATATCAGTGTGCATAATATGTTGTTGTTAAACACCCTGCAGTTATGATTCAAGACAGTAAAATGGCATTCGTGTGAGAAATGAAAACAAAACATTCCAATCGTATAATAGGGTTATACATATCAGAGGATAGATAAGTGAATAATTCGATGTGTTGAAAAGCAGAGAAAAAGAAAGCGAGAGAGAGAGAGAGAGAGAGAGAGAGAGAGAGAGAGAGAGAGAGAGAGAGAGAGAGAGAGAGAGAGAGAGAGAGAGCGGATCAAAAGTTGGTGTACGATAGACGTTAAAAAGTGATTTGATATTATTTCTGAATTTCAAGTGAAATGTGAATGTCGAAGTGAAGAAGAAGATAATGTCACAAGAAGAACCGTACGCCTAACCACGTACTCGTCAAAGAGATGCAAAGATATGGATATAGATGAGAGAGAGAGAGAGAGAGAGAGAGAGAGATAAAGAATCATCGATGCACGGTGGAAATGATCTATGTTCGATGACAAGTAGTAATGGCAGTAGTAGGTATGGTATAGTATTCTGTATTGTTAGGTATTGTTGAGTATAGTACAGTACTTAGTAGGTGATCAACCAACCAGCCAATCAGCCAACCAACCAACCAACCAACCAACCAACCAACCAACCAACCAGCCAACCAACCAACCTATCAACCAACCAACCAGCCAGCCAACCAACCAACCATTTAGTATAAAACCACGTACAAACGACATAACTGAAGAGGAGCATACTGTGGCAGATAACTAAAAATGTTAATGAAAATGAGTACATCATACGTCATGTCACCATAGCCCACGGTCGTCATCGTGACAACGGCCCACCAGAAAGCGTCCGGAATGGACTTGAAGAATGAATTCTCGGAGCCGGCCTCCGCGAAGTATACAGCCGACGAGAATAGCACCACACCTGCAATACAAGGGAGAAAACTCGTTCAGAAGGATTAAGTCGTAGCGTGTACCTCATGTCCCCGTAGCCCACGGTCGTCATCGTGACGACGGCCCACCAGAACGCGTCCGGTATCGATTTGAAGAAACTCTCCTGCGAGCCAGCCTCCGCGAAGTACACCGCTGAGCTGAACAGGATGACGCCTGAAACACGGCCCCTTTCTTTGCTACTACTGCCGCATCTACTCAACATTTTTTCCGTTCAAACTCTGCCTGCCTAGCACCTTCGTCTGCTACGTAATTTCATTCATCTTCTTATCTTTTCTTATTCTTTTTTGGTTTTCTTTACCTCTCGTTACCTCTTCAACCGCGATAATATCGACACTCTCCACCTCTCTGTCTTCTTCGCGTCTGGGAGAAGGTGTATATTTTTTTTAATTTTTTTTGCCCAAAAAATGACGACTCCATCTTTCAAATCATTTCACGTCAGCACGTATCATGTGCAGTGACGGTGTCTGTTATCTTCAACCCTCACGCTGCACACGGTCTCTTTTGTACAAGACTGGTTTCACGTCGGGTTCGCTGGAGACCCCAAAATGAAAAATCATTGGAAAGAAACGGATTCGAAAGAAATCGATTCAAATAATTCGAAAAAATGTTTGGGATACTCTTTAACTATTATAATTCAAGGCAAATTAGTTATCTTTGGAAAAATGAAATGTTGAATATGAAATGAATTAAAAAAAAATATTCATAAAACAACAAAATACCGAAAAATTGATCATTCTAATCAAAAAATCATAACTCACTGAGTTTGGAATATTTTTTTGGTGAAAATCGACCGAATAATTATCGAGACACAGATATTGAAAAAAAAAAAAAAAAAATATGAAGATACCACGCAACGAAAAAAAGGTATTTATTTGAGTGAGCGAAGTTGCATTTTTGGAAAAAGAATGAATTTGAACACGGTGTGCAGAGTAGGGGTTAAAGATTGCCTGATTCTGTCGATAGTTCCGAATACATTGTCAAAACGGAAAGAAAAAAAAATAACAAGCTCCTTAAGAATTTTGTACGCGGCAATATTGTTTCAGTGTCTGCAGATTTTCAAAAAATGAAAACATCAATCCCGCTTGTTTAATGATGCATAATTTTTCATTAGAATATCACATTTACCAAAAATGCGAATGAGTTTTATGAAATTGGTATGAAAAATTTGAAAAATGCATAAATCTCGTTTCGATGTTATGGATTACCTTTGAAACGCAGCATGTGTTATTAAACTTAATTGTTAGTTTATATCGGTAAGAACGAAAGCCTTTTTGCCGCGTCACGACGAGCTTTGAGAGTCATAAAATTTAAGAACTACTCTCTTATGATTTGACCAAATGAACGGGATTTTTTTAGTACTTTGTCATCGTCTTGATGAAAAGAGCTGAAATTCCTTATTACGGTACAATGATATTTTATAACCATACATCAAATAAGAAGCAAATTATTCATCTTGTATTTCGTATGTTTTACCGCCTGTTTTATAAACTTTTCTTCTGTCACTTTCCGTTTCGTTTACTATCTGCACTACTCTAATTCGTGGTAGGCTAATATTGTTATTCACTACTCAGAATACGAACGCAATCACTTTTCACTTTGTTTATGTTTTCCTATGAATATTAAGAAAAACGTTACGTACAAAATGCGATTATTTTTCATCGTCACTTTGGGTTAAATATCTTTTATCTGCAGCATAATGACAGTATAATGTTAATTTCAAAAATAATAAGAGAAAGTAAACCGAAATACAAATATCGGTGAATGCATCATATGCCTGTCTATTTTGCAAGTAACAACGTATGTAAAGGTATCAATCGATTGGCGGGAATATGTCGAATCATCTTACATAAAAATCGTTTTATGAGTATAATGCTTGCTCGGCAATTATCGTTAATGCGTAAAATATACAGCAGTTGTAGTCCGGAAGCCATAAAGAAATGGACACGTCGACTGCGAAGCAGCGAAGAAACTTTGTATTAATTTCTACATATTTCGACCCCCTTCAAACGAATCCATTGATAAGTTAACCGGGTAAAAAAAAAATTCTTTCCCTATTTGAACGTGTTTTCGAAGATTGTTAAAAAATCCTCGTTTTTCGGATATTATTTTGCCAGAGAATTTTTTTTTTTTTTTTCAACTTCCAAACGTCGCGTACAGAAACCCGTCATTTTCCATTAAAAACTCTGCGTTTAATGTAGACATCGAGTAGAATTTCATAATTTACATGAACTAAAGAGATCCAAAAAGTTTCTGCAACGTTCTACCGAAATTACGTATATCTTTCATACCTCTTTCAACGTTAAGAAAAATTCTACTTTTAATGCTTAAATTGTTACTCGACTTTACCTTGAAAAGTCTATCAGCACCAGGCAACGAACGCAAAAAGTTGAAATCATTTATCGTAAATCACGGTAACTTGTTTAAATTTTTTTTTTTTTTCCTCGTTTATACCGATAGAAACAAAAACTGTTTACACAACTAAAAACGGATACTTTTCAACGGGATCAAAATACATACAGTATAATAACATCAAGTTACCTCGTTGATTCCGCAGTCGTAACACGCGGCCATCCTTCACTGGCCCCTGGAAAATCACTACAATCAATACTGGAAACAATCACCGGAAAAGGTGATAGCGGATGGCACTTTTGCTTATAACCTGCCGAACTAGAAGCATGAACTCCGAATCATATCATGATTTATTTAACGTCGGTCATTTTACGAGTATCAACCCTTGACCTGCATGCCGGGGTCAAAATGACCCCACGACATCTTCACCGCAAGTTTCATGTGAAAAAATATTCGAAATCTGATCTGATTTGATCCAATGTAAATAATGAAATATCGTAAGAAACTTTAATTCATCGTTTTCCAAAAATTCAAATACACTAGCTCAAATAAATCACCTTTTTTTCATCGGGCAGTATTTGAATATTTTTTACTCTTTAACATCTGCGTCTTGAAAGTTAGTCAGTCAATTTTCAGCTAAATATATTTCAAACTCAGTATGTTGCGATTTTTTTAGTAGAATGATGCATTTTCCGGTATTTTGTTGTTTTGCAAAGTATTTTTTCGTATTACAAATTTCAATTTGCTAAAGATAACTAATTTGCAGCGAAATATAATTTTTAACCCTTTGAAGCATACATTTTTTTGTTGCGATCAAATTCCTTGAAACTGGGTACGTAAAGGTTTTCGAGGTCACTCATTTCAAAAATGAGGTCAGATCTGTGAAATTTTTAATATTCAAAATCACGGATCCAATATGAGCGAACAGGATAAATTTTTATATTTTCAATCCGTCATACTGGATCCGCCATTTAGAATTTCACAATTATGGTTTCGGATTTGCTTTCAGCGATCCCAAAAACCCCCGAGCAACAAATTTCAAACGAATCAGATGAATTTTTACATTCTCAGTCCGCCATATCGGTTCCACTATTTTGAATTCTGAAATTTTGACGTCAGATTTGTTTTCAATGACCCCAAAAATTACATTTGTTCTGTAAAAACAGGCAATTTCAACAATTTGTTTATTCATAGCGCTCACTATATTCGCGAAATCATCGTAATCTCTCCCTTAAAACATTAACATTGACATATTAAAATTTCAATCACGCAAAAGAAAAAAAAAACACGACAGCGTCATCTCAAAAACTGAATATAAATCTTGAATAATCAATTCAAAAAAGGTGTCTCACATATGAGACACTGTGCCGCAAAGGGTGAAAAAGTATCCAAAAATTGTTTCAATTCAAGTTACTTGAATCGATATCTCTGTTTCTACGCACTGATTTTTGCTGTGGGGTCTCTATAGACCCCGGTGTGAGACCATTGACATACACAGGATGTGTGCAGCGTGAAAAAACACCAAAAACGAAAAACAATAGATTATCGAGTAGTACTTTACTACATGCCGAAATATTGAATAATCCCGAGGGCTCGATTATCCGATTTTTTTTTCTGTCGTTGATTTCACGTTAAAATCCAGGCATAGGTAATTTTTACTGTTTTCCAACCTCATGGCGATCACCAAATCCTAACCTATATTACTTGAGAGATGGTTTCTTTCACTAATCCGCACCATCGTTTGAAGCCTGCTCGTACTGCCGGACAGGCAGACAGGCTTACGGGTGCAGCCTAAGTGCCTCGTAAATGTTCAAGTTTGCACCGGTAATTCTCCAGTGAACTTTCCGAAGCGTTAGTTTTACGATTGGGTGCCAACAGAGTATTAATATTCATGGTACTAAAGTAGGTGACATTTTTGTTTCCATATGTTTGGATAAAAAAATTTCCAGCATCGCAAGTCCAAAATTTGAAATTTTTACTTCATGTACTTGATCTCGCCAAATTACCGGCTAGACATTGAAAGAAAGAAAATAAAAGATTAGGTAATGTCAAATTTGAAAAATATCGATCAATCGCGGCAACAGCATTCGCTGTTTTCCTGGAGCTACTATAACAATCAGTTGATTTGCGTTTATTCGTAACAACATCGATGATTTAATTCGTGTTTCCGGACATCGGTTGAACAGGTATTATACCGTTTGAGAAGTAATAAGCTTTAATATCAATACGCTGCGTTGTTTATATAATATAAAGAATGAATGAATTCGGTTGAGGAAAACGAATGGAACTTACCTGATTCAATAATCACTACCTTTTCTAATAATACAGTTCAAAGATTCTATATCAATTCACAAAATCTAAATATAATCATAGAAAAGCTCTTCTATTGTCTATTGATACTGTAGGTACTGCAGTTCCGATAGAATACTTTCGGTAATTAAAAGGGTGTGCCTAATGATTAAAGGTATATTCGTGCCAACACTTCTTTCTAGTGAAACGAAGATTCCATAAAATGAATGCAAAGGTTCTTACGTCCGTCGCGGATTGAAACAACATACTGAACGTAAATTGATTTTTGCTAAACTTTTCGATATCCTCAAATATCAATGCACATC
This sequence comes from Neodiprion lecontei, assembly GCF_021901455.1. Taxonomy (NCBI): domain Eukaryota; kingdom Metazoa; phylum Arthropoda; class Insecta; order Hymenoptera; family Diprionidae; genus Neodiprion; species Neodiprion lecontei. The sequence continues at coordinate 6,478,103 of NC_060266.1, forward strand.
ATGACTTCGAAGTAATTAGCAGGGATCAATCGTACAGACTAATGCATTGTCCAGCTTGAAACGTAAGTAACTTTTCTCCACGCGATATAAACGTGAACGAGTGTTATTGGAGCCTAAAAAAATGTATCAGCCAGTGCCGATGGTTCGATTACTTTTATAATACGATATAACAATTATCCGTAATGGAGAAACTCACCAATGAACAGGAAAAAGATGAGCAGGCCAAGCTCACGCATCGAGGCCTTAAGAGTGCGACCTAGAATTTGTAGCCCTTTACTGTGCCTGGAGAGTTTGAATATTCGGAACACCCTGACCAGCCGTATGACCCTTAAAATCGCTAGGGACATCGCCTGGTTGGTACTCTTGTCCTGCGGGCTGACCGGAGCCTTTGGCAGGTTGAGCGTGTCCTCCTCCTCGGCCACCACCGTAGCCAGTGTAATGAAATATGGAATGATGGCGATGATATCGATGATGTTCATTACGTCACGGAAGAAGTTTAACTTGTTTGGGCAGGCGAGGAAGCGTACTGATAACTCAAACGTGAACCAGACGATACAAATAGTCTCTATTAGGAAGAACGGGTCCGTGATGTCCGGCACTTCGTCCTCTTCGATCTTTGTGACATTCGCCGTCGTGTTAAACACTTTGTAGTGCTTAAACTCGGGGAGGGTCTCAAGGCAGAAGATCACGATGGACAGAAGGATTACGAACACGGATATGATGGCAACGACTCGCGCCGCCTGCGAGCTCTCCGGATACTCGAATAGCAGCCACACCTTCCTCTGTAGCTCGTGCGACGGTAGTGGCTTCTCCTCCTCTTTAATGAAACCCTCGTCCTCCCTGTCAATCATCACAAAACACGTTCAACAACAAGGTATTTTCCTCGAAAACTTATAAGGATGGTATGTTTTTCAGGGAAATCGCACTGCGACCGTCAGATTCGAGGAAAGGACCTTCTCAGTATGCACTGATGTAGGAATTAGCCCCAACATTAAACACGCGACTATGCGATAGCCTTATTATCATCTTACAAGGAAGGTACCCCAGGTCGATATCTCCGATTTCACCTTTTTTGTAATATGTTATAGTAGACTGAGAACTAAGCGACACGTATTTTTTTCAGCTGCCATTAAACACTTTGAGGGGGTGAAACCACCCTCCAAAGTTGGGCATGTCAAAGGGCGATTTGGCAGTTTCACCCGGAAGAATGTAATATTTTTTAACCAATCCAACTGGAAAAGTTTTCTTGAGACGAGAAATGAAAAATGTAATTTTTCTCAATTGGAAAAAAATAAACTGCCAAATCACCTCATGACATGCCGTAATTTGGAGGGTGGTTTCACCCTCTTAAAGTTTTCAATGGCAGATGAAAAAAAAATGTATCGCTTGGTTTTTAGTCTACTATAACATATTACAAAAGAAATGAAATCGAAGAGATCGACCTGAGATACCTTCCTTGTTAGTTACGTTTACCTTCGTACTAACGTAAAAAATTATGGATGTTGCTGAATAAGTGGTTGCTCGATTTACTGGGAAATGGTTCAACGGGTTGCAAAAATTTGTAATCTATTACAGGAACTTCGTACAAGTCAACAATTGAACTTGTGCTTGGTAAGAATTCTCAAACATCTAAATACTAAACGATATCTAACCAAGCAGATGTTACCAATCGAATGTGGTTGAAAACGTTTTTCAATAAAGCAAGAATCAGTGTAACATTTTCCTTTCGTAAAAATCAATCTCTGGGTCGCTAATGCATAAATTAATATATAACGGTGAAGATAATTTCTAGATTCGTTATCCGGAGCATGATCAAGGGAAAAGCAGACTTAAGGCAAACCGAGAATAATACCAGGATTCGATGAACGAATTGTCATAGTTGCAGTAAATCAGTGCAGGTATCATAATTACCCCCAATCATCGTATGATCGTTGATCGTTAATTTTTTTCACCCACTTTGCATGGCTGTTAAAACGTGATGTGATTCATTTTGAAAACTTGAATACGAACGCCAATTAATCTATTCCCAGTTGCAGGATTTCAACTGCCACACGTTATGTTTACATTATACTGCAGAAGGTGACGATGCGGAGAAGTAGGCATGGCTTACTTTTTGTACTTTGAAACAAGGGGGTATTTACTTATAGATCGGGTAACAAGCGATTTCAATGATTTTAATGATTTCAAGCGATTTTGAAATTAGAGGTGATTTCAAGTGATTTTAACTAATTTCAAATGATTTTAACTGATTCGGAAATGACTTCTCCGGATTGATTTTCGATTTCAAAAAGTAAATACACGTGTCATTTCAAGCAATGTCAAGCGATTGTTAGGTATTTCATGTGATTTCATGCGATTTCACGCGATTTCACGCAATTATACATGATTTCGAGTGATTTCAACTAAGTTCAACCGATTTTAAAGTGACTGCCTGCTAAAGTGTTTTGCGATATCAATAACTGACTACCCCCTCGCATTGAGAGCCGACTATCGAGTAGCGGGAAAATTATATTTCACAACAATTGTAACACGAAATTCTTTTCCATTAATTTCACAAGTAATAAAAGCTCTCCGGATCATTCCAGCCTCAATTTCTCCCGGGAATTACGATCTTGACACTAATGCCAATCAAACTCAAAAAACGTTAGACCTTTTGCCCTTGCATTATACTCCGGTACCATCAAATGTAGCGACGGTCGCATTGTTGTAAGCACCGTATCGTTCCCTGGCGTGATTAAACTCGCGTTGTTTTAAAATGGAATCGATGATCCCTCGTACCTGAACTTGTTAGTGGCCATCTCCCCCAGTTCGTAGAATTTGATTTCTTCGGAGAAGACATCGAGGGGCACGTTGACGGGGCGTCGAAGACGACCGCCGCTCTGGTAGTAGTAGAGGATCGCATCGAAAGAAGGTCGATTGCGGTCGAAGAAGTATTCATTTCGCAGAGGATCGAAGTACCTTATCCGCCGCGCTGGATCGCCAAGCAGTGTGTCCGGAAACTGGTTTAGCGTGCGAAGCTGTGTCTCAAACCGTAACCCGCTCACCTGTATCCAGGATTAAGAGTAAGAGTAAGACGTTACATTCAGAAGACGCGATCGTCACATCATGGATTTACACATTTCACTACACGAGTTTCAATCACGGTTACGTTTTCGTTACAGATATGTGACGATTCTTAGTGGAATTAGGAGAAGAGACAGAGAGGCAGAGAGAGAGAGAGAGAGAGAGAGAGAGAGAGATAGATAGACGAGTTTGGGTCGAAAGAGTTAGTAGATCTACGTAGCTCGAGAATATAAGACGTGTGACGATAATGAGTTGAAGCGTAAATCCTGGCCAGGTAGAAATTTTAACCAAATATAAGACCGAGAATACAAAGACTTCACTCAAAATCTTATTTTACTCATTTTCAACGTCACCGTCTTCTGTACATATATATATATACGTACGACTAAAAAACCTCTCTCGTCTCGATTTTATTTCACGGACAATTTTCTCCTCACTCATCGTTTCGTCTTTTTATTTATACATCTGTGTGTTATTTGTTATTTATTATGTGTTGGTTTTTTTTTAAACCATCAGGATAAGCTTGTTAGACCTGCGACGAATAGTGTCCCTTTAATACTGTAATCATAGAATAACGAATTTGAGTAAGAGTGGAGAAATGAAAGAAAAAAATCGAAGTTCCAAAAATTATACAAAAGACTCAATTTCTCTAGTTGTCTGATTTTACGTTTTTATATCATTTTCTTATTTTATTGCTTAGATTGTACAAGAAACTAAAATCCTTACAGGTGCCTAATCAGGCGTTCAGGCGTACTTTTTTTTCTTTTTTTTTCTATTATTCTTTCCTCCTCCCTCGCATGATATCCAAGCTAATCCGAACACGATTCTTTGTCACGATCGTGCGAACTGAATAACCCAGATCGAATGTAAGATTTTAACTCAGTGGGATGTTTAATCTTGAAGCCACACCCAAAAAGCTTCCTGCCAATCGATCAATAGTACTTAAAACCATATATATATATATATATATATATATGTATATCATATAATATACTCGTATTAAAAACCCAATGGAAGTTACAAATTGATGTATCGATCAGTTTGTAAACCTTCGATGCTTCTATGTTATTCCGAGAGTAAACAACAATCCTGAAAGCTCAGTAGTTACCGTACGTTCTAAAAATACAATTTTTGATACTTTTGTGTAAAGGAAAAATTCAACGATTATCGAATCACCGGCGAACATGATGATGGGATTGATCATCGTTTTCTTGAAATCTTTTGAACTAAACAAGGAGCAGGTTCACTAAAATTGTTAAGTTGATTTTACTATTTTTTTATGTGTTACTAAGTGAAAAATAAGTACAAAGTACAATTTAAATGTTAAAATTACAATAATTAGAGTCATATTTACTAACAAAGACGTTACAAGTACACTGAGAGAAATTTTTAGTTCCGGCTACCGCTCGGTCCTCAACTATTTCCTTTTTTTACCACAATCGAAAAATACAGTTTTTGGTAGAAAATGAAAATTAGTTTTCTGGCTGTTACCGGAAAGTCTAGTATCCGTTACTATTCTTTCTCATTACGATCGCTGTTGCTATATTTTCTTGCAACTGTTGCGAAAGTTTAATGCTCGTGCAACAATAAATTGACGTTAAAGCCTTGTTTAACTAAAAAAGTCGAGTAAACCTCCCAAACTGATTTTGCGTTGCAATTATCAAAAAAGGATCGACAATATCGAAAAATGGTTAGGCGTACCTCGTTTTTCGCAACTCGAACAATATTCAAACAGTTTTTTCAACTATCCCTTTTTTCCTGAATTTTTCTAGTTACTATAACAAATGAAATTTTTCTCAGTGTACATAACACAAATAAAAAGTGAACCTGCTGGGACATTAAGTTTAGTTAAATTTTTCTATCAATTTACTATCATTCACGTGCAGAAATGAACAAATGCGGACTTTCAGATAAATTTTCTAGTTAGCCAAACTGCTAATATAACTGGTTACTATAATAACGTTTAACGTCGATCGTTTGCACGGCGAAGAGTGCGGAGAGAGAATATTTGAAAGGTGATAAACTGTCATTTGGCTACTGCTACACGTGTTCAAATATGAGCTAACATCGTAAAGCGGATAGAGGAGCGACAGTGGCAGATGGTACCTCACCAACTACCCGAAAGCAGCTCAATGGATTAGTAATGGCATTGTTCCAAAAAGATTTCCAATGACTAAAGCAGCATTATTCATTGGGTAACATTCTGATGATACATGCAACTCATATATTTTCACTGTATCTTTATCCATAGCGAATACTTATCGAATGGCTGACGTTATGACCTGAAAAAGTCTATTGGAATGTTAACTGGTACTAGAACCAAGGACTTTATCGTAACGCCGAATTGCTACTCTTCTCTAATTCTCGTTTGTAAATTTTTCAACCAATTTCATCACCGTTGAATTCTTGTTGCAAAAATAACGTTAGTTCGTCTCCACGCCTTTTGAAGTATGTTGTAAATGTATAATCGTTCCAGGAATTTATTGCTACCGGTTAATAATACTTGACCCTCGACTAAAAATATCAATCTTTAAAAAAAAAAAAAAAAAAAAAGAAACAACAAAAAAAAACAAAGTATAACTTGAGTAATTATCCCGTATAAAAAAGCATCGTACGTATTGTAATTTAAATGGTTTACCGCTACGGAAATAAAACGAATTGCGGCAGAAGCTTTGGGATCGTTTTAATCGACGCAATGCAGTCGTGTCAACCTCAGAAGACTAATAATTCCCTGGCACATGGCAATCTCGGTGCTTATATACGTGGTTCCCGATACCAAGGTGAACTTGGACTCTAGCCAACTTTCGGCTCTAGGTCACTACTGTCTTGGGTTAATCTTACTCCAACGGAGAACCCATAAGACGATAAAAATAAACACATTCTCGACAATCAACCGGACGATCTCAAATGCGGCAGCTATGCGGATCAGTATGAAAATATCGTAAATTTTCGCCTGACCGATTCTACACGCACTTATAATTTTTAACGTCTCTGTATGCACGGTTTCACGACTATCCGCGATATCCGGTGTCGATCGATATCGATCGAGCGATCTGCAGTCATGCGGAATTCTCGAAACGATATTTATTTTTTTTCTTTTATATTTATTTGTTTTAAATGTAAATTACGTATATATTACATAACCAAACATGTGCCGATAAAATGTATCGATCGATAACATTCGACACAATTCACGACGCTAAGTGAAACATCATTTATTTAAATTCGCCGAGAAATGCTTCGGGCTAATTATTTTCTCAGACTAAATCCGTAACGTTAATATAACAAATCCTTTTACCAGGATTGATCGTTCGAGTAAGAGTAAAATTCGCTTAGGTTGGGTTGGTTTGGGTGCCGTTGATATAACAAATCCTTTCACTAGGACTGATCGTTCAAGTAAGAGTGAAATTCGCTTTGATATTTCAAATTCTTGATTCTTGAGGCTTAAATTTTTACCGCGGTCATTTCGCGAAGCGTAAAATGAAGTTCTATTCTCGATGTGTGTGAAAACGCGTTTTGTTAAACGGTTAGCAAAGTTAGTCGTATTAAGAAATGGTAACGCTTTCTTTCATTCGCTTTTGAACACGTGTCAAGAATCATCACACAGAATTTCGAAAGAAAAGTCTTGAACCATTTTTAGCATCATGGTCACATGGAGCTTTCTTCAAAGTTGATTTTACTAAGAAAATAAATTCTTGTTTGGATTTCGAGTATCTAACGAATGTAGTGATTGAAATGACATTGGGAGTACTATATTTATCGCAGTGCAGACTTTGAAAAGTTTTGTTGCAAAATAAAACGTGTATTCCAAGGCTGACGAACGTAGGTTCGTTAGTATAGGTACGTTTGAAATTACGTGTCTATAATTAAATCTTCCCTGACCTTTGCCTTTGGCCATCACTGTTTATTACTTCATTAGCGTTACGTTGTTCGCATTACATTCACACTACTATGTAGTGTTCTGTTCAATGAACAATTGGCAACTCGCACTTTACAGAGAAATTCATGGAAATATATTATCCGCATTTTTTTATACAGGTGTACTGAAATATACCGTCTGGCTTTATTTTTCAAGAATGTTTCTGAATTTTTAGAAATCGTTCTCACGTGTGAGTTATTTCTTCAAAATGTTTTTCTGATAACTGTACACACGATCCTTGGAATCTCAGTAGAAATAAGTTTTGGCAATCAAATTTGCCGCGATCAATTTCAAACAATTTTGACTTGATTTATTTTGCATGACTCGTTTTCGCCCTGAAATTACAAGAAAATGTGATGCAAATACCTGTTTAGTTGTCTACATTGAGAGACATTATTAGTTCCGGTTACCGCTCGGTCCTTAACTATTTTCATTTTTTACCACAATCGAAAAATATAGTTCTAGGTAGAAAATGAAAATTAGTTTTCTAGCTGTTATCGGAAAGTCTAGTATCCGTTAATATTCTTTCTCATTACGATCGCTGTTGCTATATTTTCTTGCAACTGTTGCGAAAATTTAATGCTTGTGCAAGAATAAATTGACGTTAAAGGCTTGTTTAACTAAAAAAAGTAGAGTAAACCGAACAAACTGATTTTGCGTTTCAATAACCAAAAAAGGATCGACAATAGCGCAAAATTGTTACGCGTACCTCGTTTTTCTCTCAGTTTATACTAAATTTTCTTGTTATCAGAAGAAATAAATCTTTATGCTTGGTTCGCCTAATTTTTTCAGTTGAATAAAGTTTTGACGACGATTTATCGTTCCTTCAACGTCAAATTGTCGTAATGGTTACCAAAAGTATCGTTCAAGTGATCGTAACCAGAAATAATGAGCACATCTTAAATTCTCACGTTACAGCTAAAACACTCATTTCTATTTTGTGCCTACAACCATATTTCTCGGTCGTGTTATAAAATGAAACTTGATGCTGAATGATACGCCAGTCTGCTAATTCGACAACAGGTACTTAGAAACCTTCGTTTTCATACCTGCTTCACCAATCCAGTGTTTTTAACTGTGCACATATGATGTTTTTTTATGTCAACTCGACAGATCTATTCCTCTTATCATTTTTAATTCACTTCACGAATTTCAGTACGATTCTCCAGTATCAAAAAAGTACTCTAGAATTTTCTCAAATTATTCCGACCCATCTCAAAATCAGCCTTTTTCGTAAAAATCAAAAAATCCCATAACAGGATGTCTTCTCAATTTGTGTTGTTTCGATTTTTTCTCTTTTTCTTTCAAAATTGAACATATTTAACAAACCAAACACTAATATTCCGAAAATTCTCAAAAAAAAAAAATTCCAAAAATTCTGTGTTCTTGCGTCGAAGTATTCAGAATTGACTAAATCATAAAAAATTAACGGTTGGAGGAGCAAGGTATAAAAAAAAACTTTAGGATCAGGTACTTCTTTGCCATCGGAGAATCGTGTGAAAAATTCTTAAAACGAACCGAAAATGGTGAGAGAAAATCATCGGTCGAGTTGACATGGAAATTAAGCCTCATACATACCTCCTGTTCTGTCGAATTACTGAAACGCGGTCATGAATTATCGCGGATATATAAAAAGTTAGATGAACATTTCTTACGTTGATGACGACCCTTTCACAGAAGTCATGATCGTGAGGTATAGGCTCGAAGTGTGTGACGCCTGTGTATTGGGTGTGGGGGTTTGGCCCGTCCTCGTCCTGACTGCTGAGCTTTGGCAGCGATCTGTAACAACGAAATCGAGGGTTAAAACACCGTCAAAAGTCCCATCCTTTGATTCGCATGATGCCTACGCTAGGTTAGGTTAGGTTAGGTGAGGTTAGGTTGGGTTACGAAGTGGTAAATATTGGTAAACGGTCGGTAAGTGCGTTACGTAAAATTTTGTCAACATTTCGACCCGATTAGGGGCCCTCCTCACAACGAATCGATTATTTATTCAACTGCCAAGAACATAGAATTCAACAGTTAGGAAGATGAGATCAATAGATATCACAATATTAAGAATTATCATCCATTGTACATTGGAGAGTACATTCCAAATATTTATTCCAACTAACAAATGTATTATAAACAATAAAGGGGAAGTTTAACTTGTATAAGAAGATCAGAGTATAAAAACACTATTCAGGAATCGTAAGGTTGAAAAAGGAGAGAGATGGTTCTTCGGATTAGATCATCGAAGACCATTGACGGCTGCTTCAATCGGTGAACAATGTATATTATATAAATTATTTACACTTATTAAATAAATTAGCGGTGAGATATTCCGGAAAGCAAAAGGTCATAAAGTTGAAAAAAAAAGGATGCCGACAACCATTGTTAGGTTATTTTAGGTTAGGTTAGGTTAGGTGCACCATTCGTGGCCCACCCTTGTACAATTCTGTATTCATAACGAATTCAACTTTCGATCCCTTGAATTGCTCGTTTCACTACCAAAATCCGATGCTGAGCAAGTTTTTTTTATCTAGAAAGCTTTCAATACTCGGTACCCTGATGAAAGCTTCTACTGCTACAAATTTTTACAGAAATCGGAACATATCGAATTATTTAGTACAAAATTGTATATATGCAGTTTTTCACGAAGAATTGTGAATTTTCTTTCAAAATTGTAGTTCTTTTGTAGATTTTTTAATGAAACAATACAAATTTTCACGACAATCCACAATTTTTTTTATGAGAAACAATGCATGTCTACAGTTTTGTGTGAAAATAGTTTTTTGTACAAAATTATACGGAATGTTTCAATTTCTCTGAAAATTCGTAGAAAGTCGTAGAATCATTTTCACCAAGGTACACTTGATTGTTTGAAAATTAGTCTTTGTACGGATGAAATCACTTCCGTATCGTTTGTGATCATGACTTATTAAACTTCACGCAATAAATATGGCGACAGCTGGTATTACAACAAAGGTGAGAAAAACCGGTAAATTACTACCCTGTAGTTTAAATCCGTGGTTGTATTCTGAATGAAAAATAGTTAGGCTAAGGTCCGATGAACAAGTTAGAAACACATATGTGTATACGACGCTCCTCTCGAAATAACCAACCTTCTATGACCGAAGTGAGTTCTCAATGAGAGGTGTAACGTGAAGAAATTTAAAAGCAAGTTATTTATTAATAAATATTATTCGTTGTAATGTGAACTCCTGTGGGATTTTATTTGTGCCAGATTGTCGAGTAACTTTTCGAAATATACCACAATAGGTTGTTCAATAGGCTGGTTCACCAAAGAAAATTGTTTTTTTTATTTTTTTATTTTTTCAATACTACTCTCTTATAAAACTATTGTTTATGTTGAAAAACAATTCCCCTGAAAATTTCAGCAGTAGAGGTCCTGCTTTCGAGTTTTCGTTTTCGCATTGAAATAGCAATTAAAAAAAAAAAAAAAAATACTTTCCTCAACTCACCGCAGTCTCGATTTCGCGTAACAATATACATATACGAAAATAAAAAATAGCCAGAGACCGTTTTTTTAGGCAACAATATTCAGTATAAAAAAAGCTCTCCAGGTATTTCATTCGGTTTTGCATATTTTCAGAATTATTCTGTCTTGAAAATTCAAAATAGAAAAAAAATAAATGAATAAAAAAATTGAATGGTCAAAAATAATCGTATTAAATTCAAGCGTTTCAAAAATGAAAGCGACGGTTAAGGCAAGTATATTTTTTTTTCCAGTATTACTTCAATGTAAAAACGAAAATTTGAAATTGGGGCCTCTAAATCTTATACGATCGAGCTCAATGAATTTCCAGAGGATTTGTTTTTCGTCATAAACAAAACAGTTTTATCATGGAGCAGCGTTGAAAAAAGAGAAAGCCCCCCAAAAAAAAAATAAAATAAAATCTCTCTTTCTTTTCGAGTCAACGACCATATCGTACAACGTGTTTAAAAACCTATAAACACGTACCCTGTAACACACAATGGGTAAGTAAGTTCGATAAACGTAAACAAGATGGCGGCCGTTGTTACAAGTCTAATCGGTTGCGCAACCGCAAGATAAAGTTTCTCCACGCTAAATTAGACCCCGTATACGTACCTCTATACACCCCAAATATTATTCGGCTGTCGTGGACGTGAACAATAAACCGGGTGAAGAACGGAGCGAAGGACTAAGCTCGTGTGTGTTTAGAGAGTAGGTATAAAAGCGTCGGTCTACCTGCCGCACAATATAATCCGCGTACCCGTAAAATGCCATGCGTGTTTCAGTTGGACGGAGAAGAAGAAGAAAAAAAATTAAAATAATAATGGTAATGGAAAAAAAAATGAATAAATAAAAAAATGAAATAAAAAAGAAACAAAGAGGTAAACGTGCCAAGGAACGTGCTCGAATACAAACAACTGTATTACCGGCGGATGCAGATTACAATCTATCCCGCTCAAAGTTTGCATGATGGCGATTCCGCAGCTCCAAAGTGCTTCCTCGACGTTGACCTCATGGATAATTTTCCGCAATTATTAACGCCTGGCAATTCGGAGAGGTAAAATCTGCCGATACGAATAAACGCAGCGTTCACCGAACGTGAGAATGTTCAATTTGATAAGCCTGAATCAGGCTTAACTTTTTAACGTTATTTTAACGATGCATCTTTGGACAAAAAAAAAAAAACATCGTTATTTTGCAAATTTCGGATTGCTTGAAATTTAGTAAACTTTTAATACTGCGTCGATAAATTCAGATTTTGTACATTTCAGTTTTTCAGATTTTCTAAAGGTGCAATATCGTGATTTTTGTTTTAACGTTTCGATACATTAACGTTACTAACGTCAGCCTCGTTAAACTGATCCGTATAATCGCGGCTGTAGAAACAACCGTTTCCTCATTATTCAGAACCTGTTTGTATAATGCACGTGAAATGATCGCTCGATCTGAACCGATTCATCTCATTTTCATTGTATAAAAATTCAGGCAGAGTACGTTTAAAATCATAAACTATATAATATAAATCTTTCAGTATTGAAATCGTTGAAAAATCGAGGACAAATGTGTGTTTTAAACCATTTATATATCGAATCTACGGTGAACATGCCGTGGGGTCATTTTGACCCCGTGTGGCAAGCGTGAGGTTTGAGCATGCAGAGCAATATGTGAAGTATCAGAAAAACAAACGGCATTCGAGCACGTACTAGGGATCAATAAAAGCTGAATTATTATGGTAGGTTTTCGCAGTGGGTTTCTCATTGATAAATTTGAAATAACGATTTTTTTTCTCCCTCACCGGGAAAGGATGCGTAGAACGCGCAAGCTTGCGGAACAATCGATATCAGACGTAATTACAGAGAGCCCCTTGCATAATCACGTCGATCACTTACGCAGCTACACTGAGAAGAATTTCATTTGTTACAGTAACAAGAAAAAATTCAGTAAACCAGGTATCGTTAAAAAAAAAAAACTGTCTGCATATTGTTGGGATTACGAAAAACGAGGTACGCCTAACCATTTTGCGCTATCGTCGATTTTTTTTTGGTTATTGTAACGCAAAATCAGTTTGTGAGGTTTACTCGACTTTTTTAGTTAAACAAGGCTTTAACGTCAATTTATTCTTGCACAAGCATTAAAATTTCGCAACAGTTGCAAGAAAATAAAGCAACAGTGATAGTAATGAGAAAGAATAGTAACTGATACTAGACTTTCCGGTAACAGGTAGAAGACTAATTTTCATTTTCTACCTGGAACTATATTTTTCGATTACGGTAAAAATGAAAATAGTTAAGGACTGAGCGATAACCGGAAAATCTGACTTTGCACTAATTCCATCGCGTCTTTGTTCACTCTGTACAGGACTCCGTAGAATTGTTTACACCGTATCAATTCCCCAGTCGCAGGTCACAGATATTATGCATCGAACAATATCTGCCTCGAGTATAATGGACGAGGATTGGCTCAATCGAGCATGGAATAAACGAGCAATTTCCCTGTCTCGATTCAAGAATTTCACTATTTCCGTACAGCGTCGGCGGCTTGTTGTATGATCTGTAATATTACGAGTCGGTATTTCACGTGCAAACACTCCGTCATAAATGCTTGTCTGTTTCTGCTATTTTCTCTGGAGACCATGGAAATAAAATACCAACATAATTCCTGACGTGTTGGTACGCAGTGATTGAATTATACGTTTCATTTCTCAAACTGCACGCATCTCTACTTGCATAATACGTCCGAGTAAATATGCATTGTCATAAACAGAATTACGGTTTACACGAGGTAAAAAATATAATAAAGGCAACTGTATTGTGACATAATGGTATTTTTCAATTCAATATTCGCAGTGATTATTGTTAAATGTGTGAGGAATTTTTTTGAAAATAATTCACTCATATATACATTAGGTTGTAGAAAAAAAAAACCATACAGGTTCAAAAGTTCTATTTAGGTATAAAAATACGCCTGTCAAAATTTCAGTGCTTAATACTAACGTTAAAATGTTACGCATCGCACTTTTCTATTTTCCACAAGAATAACATGGGAAAAATGGTTTTTGCTTCTTCTGATTTTTATAAGAGGCTAACAATGCGTTGTAGAAAAAAATCACGTACATATTTTTGTAGAGAATTGAACGCTCTTAAAAAAGATCTGTCATCGTTTTATTATAAATCTACTCTTTCAAAAGTTATTTACAACCCTTGAATAACCTTTCAACGAATGAATTTATCAGAAAATAAGTTGGAGACCTTTTTTGAAGATCGTTCAATTCTCTGGAAAAATATGTCTGTGAATTTTCTATACGACGCATCGTTAGCTAGTTGTGAAAATGAAAAGAAACAAAAACCATTTATCCCACGTTATTGTTGTGGAAAATATAAAAATGCGATGCGCAACCTCTTAATATTAATATATCAAGAGCTGAAATTTTAACAGGCATATTTTTATACCTGATTAAAACATTGGAACCTGTTTTAATGTAAATGAAAAACAACATCTTTCTTTTTGAAACACTCTAATGTACATGATTTTAAGTCACGTGCTTTGGTAGATTTTACTGAGAAAAATATTCCTGATACAACAGTCGTTGCCACATTTGATGATTCATTTTTTTCCACGAACCCGCGTATTTTTGCGGTCAAAATTACAGATCATATGATTCGATCGATTCGCCAGCTTGAGAGTCGACCGTTAAAACATATTCTGAGACCGTTTTTCTTCCCCACGAACTTGAAACAACGATGCTGAGAATAACTAAACGTAGTTACGAACTGATCGAGCGAGCTTTTACGTCTCTCTTGACTGACCCATTCGGTTTATCGCGTATTACATACGCTCGAGATTTGACTGTTAAATTGCCAGCAAATAAGAGGTGATACTGTGCTGCTGAAAACGTTGTGGAGTCAAGAATTGTCGAGAACACGTTAAGATTCACGCGATTTCATATAAACACACGTATTGTTAGACGGCTTTCTTTCAGATCTAATTTACTTCCGGGTTTCCAAAATATCTCAAAGTAGTCTCGAAATTTTTTTTTTTTTTTTTTTCAAATATACACATCATTTTATAATAAAGATTAATTTTTCTCGACTAGTTTTCAAAGAATTCGCAAACTCGGAGTCTGGATTATAGTCAGTTTTTGAAAATTAGTAGCTATCAAGATCGTTGAATAAATATAAGGATTACGTAAAATATACCTGCAGATGATGACTTTTATGTTAATCATTGCTTGATTTCCTTCGTTCGTAAGATAAAAAAAAATCCATTGAAAGACACTGGTGTGTATGAAAATTTGAAGTCAAGGCAAATGAATTTCACTGAAAAATAGTTTTTCATTATATAGTTAGCTCAAGTACTTTCGTCTGAAATTACCGCAGAATCGTTCCTTACGCTGAAAGAAGATAAGCGTAGCTTCAGGCGGACATTCGGTTACAGAATAAAGTGCGAACGGCAAATACAAGAACGTTCCACATTTATACATATTTTTACATTTGCATGATTTTCAACAAATCGACCTATTCGCGATGTTGCACCTTAATTTGGTCGCATCTTGCAAGTACTTCAGTGACGAATAATAGATAGTAAGAGGTTTGAAAAAAAAAACGTCTGTACAAAGTTCAAGCTCGACTTTTGTTCAAGCGTTACACGCTTCAACGCTCAATAATATTCATTCATCCATCAGATAACGGGAATTACGAAGGTGAAAGAAGCTGCAGAAGTGTACATATGTATATATATATATATATATATATATATATAAGGAGACACTACGCTACCTAACTGTTAAAGATGTATCGAACTTCGATAATACTCTGCACAATACAGTCGAGTCGTTCATCCGTGGAGGAGTGGAATCAGATACCTACTTTTCATCGAATCGAATCATAGGTATGCACTGTACGAAAGAGTAAATGTATCGTGGCGGTAGAATGAGAATAGTAGAAATCATGGAAGTATCGGTGGAAAGCGTAAGGAACGAATTCAAAGCTGAAGGTCAGACGCAGGGTCATCACTCAAGACTTGTGCGTTCGATCTTTCGCCTTGGGATTGGCGAGAACAATTTCAAAGAAGCAGACTATCCTTTGACCCTAACGCTGCGAATCTCGTGTGCATAAAAACTGGTGGCGGGGTTGAAATTCCGAATTTGAAAAGTTCCAAAAGCGCCAAATTCCGATTTTTTTTTACTGTGAAACTTTAAAGTAAAGAAATCGAACTTTAAAGAACCATCAAAATTTTTAATGGTCCGAAACCCGAAGCTCAAATTTCCGAAAGGACAAAATGTTGAATGAGCTTATCAGCGACGAGTCAAAGTTCCGAAAGCGCGAAGGTGAGAAGATAAAAAAAATCTGAAACATCGAAATTTTCCAATGATCCAAGATTTTCAGTTCCGTGAAATTTCACTACTTTGATCGTTCTTTGGTTTGGATTTTCGATATTTTTGCGTTCGGAATCCTGGTTTTGCTCTATCGTTATTCAAATTTTCGTAAACTTGAATTCCGATACTTTGTGCCGTCGGTTTTCCGACCATTCGAAACTTTGTTGTTTATCCAAAGTTTTATTTCCTTACTTCAAGTTTCGCCACCGAACAATTTCAAAATTAGGTTCTTTCGGAACTTTTCAAACCCTGCATGAAAAATCTTTGCGTAGAAACAGAAATATCGATTCAAGTAACTTGAACAAAATTTTCGGCCACTCACTAGCTAGTAAATTTCCAGGTGAATTAATGATGTTCAATAAAATGGATCATACTACAAAAAAATTCATAACTCACTGAAGTTTCATTATTTTGTGCTGTAAATTGACCAAGCAACTATCAAGACACAGATATTCAAGCAGGCAAAAAAAAAAAAAACTCGGAGATGCTACGCGTTGAAAAAAAGGGATCTATTTGTGTGGATAAGAACAGGGTTGCAAATAATGCATTACTTTTTTAATTGCATTAGTGTTTTCGTTAACACATTAAATTTGATGTTTCAATGGAAATTATTTCGATTGAATCGTTAAATTTAATGTTTTAATGGAAATTGTTTCCATTCAATTATTAAATTTAATGTTTTAATGGAAATTTTGTCCACCACATCATTACATTTAATGGAAAATATTTCCATTAAATTATTAACATAGAAATAAAAGGATGAAAAAAGAAGGGAAATATTGAGTGAAACTGCGAGGGCATTTTACCAAGGTGTTGTTTTTTTTGTTGCCATGTAAGAGCTATTTATTTTGATAAAGCTTTTCCAGCAGTGCCAAGTTGAATCCGAATCGGCTCTTTTGTACGAGGAAAGAAAAATTCTTGACTCGTTTTCGAAGCGAAAAAAAAAGAAACAAACACGTGGCCTTAAAAATGAAAGCTTCTAAGGTCAAATGAGAAAAGTAAGATATTCTTTTCAATCGATTGATCTGAACAGTAAAATTTTGAAATCGCGATATTCCTTTGGTGTGAATCAGGGTTGCAAATTTTTTAATGAAAAAGTAATGCATTAACCATTACTTTTTCAATTCATAATGGAAATAATTTCCATCGCAACATTAAATTTAATGCAGTGGAAATAATATCCATTAAAACGTTAAATTCAATGTTTTAGTGGGAATAATATCCATTAAATCGTTAAATTTAATGCTGTAATGGAAATTATTTTCATTATGAATTGAAAAAGTAATGGTTAATGCATTACGTTTTCATGAAATAATTTGCAACACTGGATAAAAATGAATATTTGGTAAACGGATAAAGTAACAATTTTTACGATATTTCATTAATCATCTTGGATCAAACAAGATTATTCCGGATGTTTGACCCCGGCTTACAGAACAAGGGTTAACCTTCCTGCAGAGGAATAAATAACATCGGCTATGTGACGAAGGACCAACAGCTGTAATAGGATCCAACAAAGAGTGGAAACCAGAGACACTGAAGAGAGGTTGTTCTTCTCGAGTCAGATACTACCGGGTCCATTGATACAAGAGGAAATCATCCATCAAGGTGGTAAAATTTTTGGTAGCGAATTTCGTCCCGAAGTTTCATACTTATGCAACACCAAACATGCAACGTCGTAGCTCATCGCTAATTCAGGTCCTCGTCAGAGCGTCTAGTGGCCTCGGCACTCTTCTCTCTTTTTTCTTTTTTTTTGTATTTCCACCCTCTTTTCTCCGCTCTCGTTTCACCGACCCCTTTCTCCTTTCACTCGCCTTCACTGCCGTTCCGCCAGACGAAGGTGCACCCCGTGAACAAGGTCTACACACCACGCGAACCTATCTACGACCCACTTAACGACCACCCTGCACTCATAAATCAGCCCTCCCTGCAACATCGAGCATACGGTGTACGGGATAAAACAATGCACCCTGTATTAGGCGGACCGAAAATATCGTCGAAGTATTTTTTCGATCGACCGGAAGTTGGTGAAAATATTACTGATCCAGTTATGTCAAAACTCGACCAACTTTGACGACTGATATACGTTTTTTTTTAGTTCCAAGTGATCCCTGTGAAACATTTCTTAGTCTGAAAAACAATGTAAGATTAACTTATTTATTTCAAAAATAGTCTCCTACGTGTAAACGAATGGTCGATATTCGTAGTTTTCCACGAAAACAAGCATTTTATAGCCAATCTACCACGAAAATCCGAATGCCAATTTTTGCACAAACTTAATGCGCACCAAACAACTTTACAGTATTTTTTCAAAATTTTTATCGTTGGTTTTATCTGTCCGCCATATTGGTTCTGCCATTTTTAATTTTAGATTCTCGAGTTCAGATTCGTAATCAGTGACCCCAAAAACCATGTAACATTGAGTTTTATCAAAGTCAAATAACGTTTTGAAATTGTGTCCGCCATATTGGATCCGCCCTTTTCAATTTTCAACTTTCGGCTTCAGAATCTTAATTTAATAATCGTTCCTAAAAGCCCATTAATGCAAAACTTCAAGTGAACCTCATTTAAGGAAAAATGTATGCATGAAAGGGAAAATCGGGATTTTCTTTTTTTTGTTATGCTAAAAATGTGAATACGTAAGTTATTAACTTGAATTCAGATGTTACCTGAGATCACTTCTAATCGAATTAATTTAATTACTTATTCACTGACAGAAATAAATAAATGTCTTTCGACTCAAGTATTTTTCCGCATAAAATAGATCTCGCAACAGCGCATCCAACAGCTGTACGTTGTTGGTGCCAGAGTTTCGTTGAATTTCATTCATAAATTTACAAAACGAGTAATTAAACAACTCAATTTAGACACAACGTAAGATTTTCTGAGAAATAAAAAAAAAAAAAACAAATTATAAAATGGAAACAAAGTTTTTTTAACCGACGTTCTCATACTTTCACGAGTCAGATGCGTCATTCATTTTCAAGTATGGATGAGTAATGTTTTCGGAAATTTTCGATCATTGAGATTAGAATATTTACAAAACTACACGTCAGTATACGTTTCTTCGTAATTTTTGCGTAATCTACGAAAATTGATTAATATAAATTATAATTTTTTGTACTTTTATCTTCAGCAGTTGTAGTTGAATTGTATAAAACAATGTGCGTTTCACACGATGTATCCTATTGACTGTATGTTAGATATACAATTTTTAATAATTAATTACACAAAACCTACACGTCGGATATTTCTCAAAAAATTATTTCATACGTATTCATTAGCGAGTAATAAAATAACAAAAATTCAGCTTTTTATAATCACATTGCTCTAATTTCAGAACAATTTCAAGATATAAGTCGACGAAACTGCGACGGATGGAAAATCTGATCGAATTATCTGATAAAATTTTCATAAATATTCTACTTTATCAAATTCTCCAAATTTCGATGGTTTGAATCAAACTCACGGGGCATTACCGTAAAATCATTATCTACTTCATCCTTTCAACTTTCGTGAATCATCAGTTTTCAAGAAATAGTGATGGAATCGAAGCCTCGGGGCAAAGTTTTAAAAATAAGGAAATGAACAGCCTTGTTGATGAAAGAGATCAAGTCGCATACGGTGGGTATAGAAATACAAGCCGAGAAAAATAACGATATGACTGTGGTTGAGTTTGAGGTCGTGAGTTCGAGATAAAAACTGCTGCTGATCTAACCGCAAGATTTCAGAATTGAAGGTTGTAACAACTTGTGCCAGAGATTTAAAATCGTAGCAGCATGCGAAATATTCGTCGAGTCCATTACGCAACGGGAAGTCATATTTTGACTACATCCGTCAAACTCTCTTGACCGGATATCTTCCCCGGAATTTTGGCAAGTCAATTATCCGCATCAGACGTGTTCGTTTGCAATTTTTAAAATTTAAATCATCCAGCGCAGTGGTTTACGATGAAAAATTTTCAAAGTGTCGAAAAAAGTGTTGGATAAGATTACGGTACTTTTAAATTAAGATAACCTTAATATATTGTAAATTTTCTAACGTATTATCACACTAATTGAAAACTGAACGCTTGGATATGAAATGAAACAAGAAACTAAAATTTGAAAGGATCAATTCGAATTATTATATTAGTGTTACGTTTTTTAACGTTCAACAAATAAATTTCAAACAACTCTCAGTGCCATCGATCGGTATACCTAATTCATTATGAGTGTTGAATACAAAGTTTATAGAGATCCAACGATCCTTGGATCTAGATTACTCAATTTTCATACAACTTTGATTTATGCATTTGATGGATTCTTAATAACACGTCCGATTTTGGCACGCCTAAGCAGATTCTTTTCGCTCGTCATAGAAAATCGTAAGGAAACTCGTTTTTAATACGGACTAAAAATTTCGTTCTAATTACTAATCTTCGTATAATATTATATATCATATATATATGCAGACAAATTTGTTTCCTGAATGTATCTTGTGAGTTAAAGATTCAACAAAGTTCCTTTACCAGTGTAATTCAAAGAAGTGTTATAAACATAGCCGAAAACTTATTTTCAATTTTTCTGGCTCGAAGCCGGCAATATAATTGAAACGCATTTTGGTCTTTTTGAAGTGAAACGATAAATACGCAATGTCAGGAATAATCGTATTAAGTTGATTCGTTGGACTGAAGAATCTCAAAAACACAACAATATATTATTTTTGAAACGTTCCAAACCGATGAATCAACTTTCTGCAGTCAAGATAGAATAGATGAAATAAAAACGACACAAATTAAAACTTTATCGACAAGATACCGGTAAACTGTTCAATCGATGACGATGATCTGGTGAAATAAAAATGTTCAGCCTGCTTTTGCATCTGCAGGAATTATAGTCGTGAAAAATGTGTTAAGAGAAAGAGAAAGAGAGAGAGAAAAGAAAACACACATAACACGAGGTGGGTAAAAAAACAAGAAATGATAACAAAGAAAAACTCCGTGCTTCTGGAAACCATTTTTCCTTCCTGCAGTTGTACTCTATAAACGTGTGCCTTTTATAACAAAGACTAAAAAGCACTTGCCGGTGGTGAGGATTGCCATATACGAAACAAACAGTCGGCAGTAGAATCGTCCTTACTCATTCTCTCGACTAGTGGAACGTTTATCAGCGATGGTTTGAAAAGTATCAAATAAACTCGTAAGGTGCCTCCTTTCCCCAACGTACGGAGGGCAGAGGTAAGGAGAACTATCTGTGTCTATAAAAAGTGTCCATAAAATAGAGTACACTTAAGATCTCGTTGCTGTAGGAAAAATTTTGACATTTAAAAGAGATAGCCGATCAGATTTAATTCTGATTGCTTATTAACGCCATTATGGTGACTTGTTGAACCACTAAGGTAAGTGTAACGGTCATTGACACGTTCGGACCCAATTCTTGACCCTTTTATTTTCAAAAATTATAAATTAGCCGTACAGATTATGAATTTATCAACGACTAAAGCCAATTACCAGAGAGTTAGGCACTGGAAATTTATTTTTTGGTAATTTTAGAACTAAGGATCAGACGGATGTAATCAAAAAAGATCAATCATTGGAAGAGGGTCAATAACTGGTACACTCACCTTATCCGTATCTTTTTTCGTGGACACTTTTTTCAGTTGAAAATCCATATGGGATATTTCTCCTTACCCTCCACCCTCCGGATCCCAACCAAAGAATGCCCGCTATACCTTGCCAGAGTAAGAGAGTTCCTATATGACTTACGACAGAGTTGTTGGAACAGAGCCCTGATCGCGGACGTTGAACGGTGCCGCATACCGCGGGTCGAAAGAACAATTAAGCATTTTATTTATAAATCGCGATTCATGAACAGACTGGTCAACAGAGGATGCGTGTATTCGTAGACTAGCCGCGAATCCAATGAATCATGGGTTTAAATAACATTCCGTAGTGGGATACAGCATCTTCGTACCT
Organism: Neodiprion lecontei; assembly: GCF_021901455.1. Classification (NCBI taxonomy): domain Eukaryota; kingdom Metazoa; phylum Arthropoda; class Insecta; order Hymenoptera; family Diprionidae; genus Neodiprion; species Neodiprion lecontei. The sequence goes on from NC_060266.1 coordinate 6,499,890, forward strand.
GCACGGAATAGCTATGTAAACATGTTCTACACTAATACCTTATACTTGTGGGTTTGACTAAGGGAGAAAATAAATATATATGAGGCATTCCACGTCACTCGTCTTTACCCTGTGATTTTCGAAACTCATCTCAATAGCACATAAATTGATTTCTGTGAAACAAGAACGAAACACATTTTAAAGCAAAACTCGGAATGGGACCTCGATTTTTCCTATTTTTTCTTTTTAATCAATTTTTGTACACATTTTTTTTTATAGCATTTTCTATTCTTATACCTCTTAAAAATCTATTATAAAATTTTGAAACAAATCGTGAGTGTATTTTAGAACCGGAGAAGTAATAAAAAAAAAAAAAATCCGTCATTAAATCAGAGACGCGGTACGTGTTAAGATAGATTTTTAACAGGTGTGAAAATAAAAAAACCGATTTAAAAAGCGTCAACATTTTTCATTTCGGAAACCAAATGTGTTTGTGATCTGGATTCAAAAAGTCATAGGGTTAATACGAGTGGTTAAAAAAATTCGAAATTTTTTTTGGAACCTTTTCGAGGGCTCGTACGAACGTGGGAAAAATCCTTGGTGAAATAAAAAAATGTCATGGTCAACCGTTTATCGAGTTGGCATGGAATGCCCTGTACGTACCTACAGTATGCATGTTTATATTTACACACACCTGATAAACATATAATGCGTTGCATTTGGCGCTCAAGTTTAAAAATATACAACCGCGTCACACGGCAAAACTCTAAAAACATTTGACACGTGCTCTTATAGAACGGATTCCCGGCACGCAAATCTTCAGCTCACTGCGCCCGTTATACTTTTCGATTTAGGTCTACGGCTTGCTTTACTTTGGGATATTCGAATCGTCGAAAACTTTCTGACAACTCTATCGTCGGAGGTATAAATACGCTACTTTAATTTGTCTGACGGTATCAGAGGTTGTAATTAGATGAGAAATCGTTCCATCCGAATTGTTTCACTTTGTCAACCTACAACGAAAGATGTCGTGTCATCTACTCTCCATTATAAACATTTTCAGTTTCAGATTTGTGAGAGAAAAATTTGTAGACAAAAAAGGGTACCTGGTTCTTGCTCTCGATTTGTGACGTACGATACCTGTCTTTGAATAATTCAAACTCTATATCAGATAGAAAGGATTCCTAGAAATAAAAATTTACTCATACCTTGTACCGCATTTAAATAACTCGAGTAAAGTTTAAAGTGTCAATTTCTGAACAATCCGAGACTGAGATATCAAGATTCCTGTAATGATCATTGGTCTAATTCGCTAAGAAATTCAAGAAATCTGTCTGTACCGTAAAAGTCTGTCCTAATGTAAGCACCAGTACGTGCTTTGAATATATAATACACGCTAAGGACCCTGTATTGCGATAAAGATGTAGTGAGACATTTTTCCAGACCGACCAGACAATAATGAATAAGCAAAATTGAATCGGTTTATATTTGTCAGAGATTTAACGCGCGTTGAGAGAATTTGAATACACTGCTCGAAGGAGAACGACACTTCACGTCAGTATGCGGTAAACGTAAAACGTAATTTGTGAATTAAGGTCTCGAATTATCATTATCACTATGATAAAAATACGGCGTATGCATGGTTGTGTAAGTCTTCAAACTTGATTCATGGTTTAGCTCACGTAAAATACGTTATTTTTAACCATTCTTGTGATTACGTGGCATTTCGAATGACTTGTCTTGACCTGAAACGAATGTTGAGAACAATTATCATCATACTTTTCTTTCGACGCGACAGTCGGGAAACATTGTCTTCCACAAGGGATCGAAAGAAGGGTAAAACGTGTACGAAAATATCAATTTCATAGTGAGATCGTGGATTCGATTATCCCGTCAATCATTAATTCCGATGTCATCCTTGTGAACTTGCCAAGGTGTACAACGCCAGGGATGACAAGGTGAGTTCCGCATAGAACGGAACAGAACGAATGGAAAGGAAGAGACGGAAAAGCGGAACGGGGAAAGCAGTGCATAGAGAAGACACGTTGGTATGTATAGGAAGAGCACAACGGTAAAATTGTAGCTGTCGAGCTGTGTAGCTAGGGAACTGCGGCAGTACGGTATTGGCTACCTGCCATGGATCTACCCTCCCTTCCTGCCGCTTTTCGCCGCCTACCCTCTCTGCCACTGTTCTCTTTCTCCCTCGGCATCACCACTACCACTACCACTACCACTACCAACAGCAGCAGCAGCAGCAGTGGCACTGCCACTTACCCTTTGGCCTACTCGTCCCGTCATACCCAATACCCAGCGACCCAGGACCATAGAACCTCGAATCCATTCACCTGTCTCTGATGCCCAGCTGAACTGTTTCGTGTTAAAGACAAAGAGGGCACGACTTATCACGTTCAGGATGCGTCATTCGGCACCTGCACGAACCTTGTCCAATCGCAGGACTGATTATATATGGAATTCAAAATGTTCTGCACCACCTATTGAACAGCGACCTGCACCGGCTTGTACCCTTACATAATTTTCGTTCTTCCGCTTCGCCGTTTCGTCGATTTATCACATCGAGATTCCAAGTTTAGAGAGAGGCGGAGAGGAAGATAGAGATAGCGAAAAATGGACTGACAGCGAGGCCGTCGAATGCTTGACTTGCGTGGGCGTGCACCATTCGCACATTGGGCAACTCGTACAGGAAATCTTCAAAGACGTCAACGAACGGAGATATTGTACTAGGATTTGATGTCGGTTAGATGAACCGGTTATTCAATGCGGAACGTAGAAAAGTGAACAAGTTTTTCTTTATCGATGCTTGGCATCGTTCTGGTATTGTAGCGCGTTATGTTCAGTTCTAGAAAAACTTGGTATTAACCGAATGTAAAAAGCAATTCCAACCGTCAGCAGTCTATGAACAAGAATATTGAGCTGCCAGATGATACTTCCAAACTTACACTGTCATTTGAAAAACGCCGGTATGACGGTACGCTGTGAATAATCTAGAGATGATGACAACAAGCGTAAAACACACTGTTATTAAATTGTTTTGTTTTCCTCGTATATTTCGTCTCATACGCCAATTGAGAGTATATTATTCCTCAAGGACAATTAGCCCGTACGGGTAAAATTTCACCGAGGCTCATCCGAGTGGATGATTATGCTGTAACGAGTATCCGCACTGCAGCTACGGCAAGATCAACCCACTATGGAAATCCTCATTGGTACTCGAAACCACTACTGCGGATACCATCTCGCACCTGCCCATTTGTATTTCGTAAACATTAGTACACCCTGAGGACAGATCAATAAGTAAGTACGGTATTGTCACGACAAGTTTTACCCAATTCACTCGACGCCGGCTTATTGATGAAATCTAGATTTGAAATGCGGCATTATACTAGACTATGACAGATGATGAGTTACTGTCGACAACGCATAATTTCAAGTTCCATGATATCGCATACTACTCATTTCATAATAGACAAGGTGGATAAAGATCAAGGTGAAAGGTGGAAGCTGGAACCTGATTGGATATGTGTACAAGATCACGTTTGCTTGCATTAAATCCGTGAAGAACCTTGAAGTGGGATATGAGTTGACGTGGAAAAGGGTGACCGGTTAGCGTTTGGCGTAAAGGACGTACCTCGTGCAGAGGAGGACAGGAATCTATATATCCAGGTAGGGCGCAACGCCGCAAAGGGGATAGTTCAAAGCCTCGGAGGGTTGGGTGGATGGAAGAAGAAGAAGAAGAAGAAGAAGGAGAGGAGGAGGAGGAAGAAGAAATAGGAAAGACGAAAGAGGGTGAGAGAAACGAGGTAGCAGGCGCAGCGTCGTACCTCGTGTCGCCGTGTTCCTCCGCACCATTCCGGTGGGGGCGTAGTTCCTGCCTCGGTTTGAGGACAGGGGTCAGCCCCCATTTTTCGATGAACTCGATGCGGGAAATCTTGGCGCTTCGTGGCGGTTACGAGAGGGGGCTTCTCCCCCCCTCGATCCCCATGCCCACTGGCATCCACTGGCCTCCCACGACCCCTTCGCACCCGCAGCCACCAAAATGGCCGCTGCCTCTAGCCCTCCACCGTCACCTCGAGGTCACCTCGTGCGGGCGGCAGGATTACAGGTAATACTGGAGGTCGGAGGCGGCGCCCTTTTCCCCGATAACCCGCAGCCTTCCACGGGGCATCGCGCGTTCCCTCTAATTATAGACTGCCGGGTTCCCTTGTCGCCGCGCGAACGTCACCGCCTGCACCACGACCACCGACACCACAACCACTGACACGACAACCCGCACCACAACGGCGAACAGCACTGCTGGTTCTGCTGGTTATGCTGCTTCTCCTGCTTCCGCTGCTGCTGCTGCTGCTTCCCCGTGCAGACGGGGATGAAAAAACCGCCCCGTCGCACCCCGTCACGCCGACAACGACCACTCGCTGCTCGCTCACTGAGCCTGCACCGCACAACCCGACAACTGCAGACAACACCACCAGGCGCCTACAACGAACGCTAGCTTTCATCTGAACCGAGCACTCTGCACCTTCTTCTTCGGCCGCCACCCCCCCCACCCGCGACTCTCTTTGACTGCACTCTTTGGACGGATATGCAGCGCGCTGCCTGCGCGGAGACAGACCACCACCTCCGTTCCACGGACACCCGTCTCCCGCGAACACACACCGACCGACCGTCTCTCGAGGCTGCGTACGCTTTCGAGCTTTTCCGAAGCTGCGGGTACGTGCCGCTGTCTGCTAGCCCGAGCTGCGCGCGCCGCCGCCGCCGCTGTTGCTGCTGCCGCTGCTGCCACTGCCTCTCGAGTTCTTCTCCGCCGACCCCCACCCGACCCTCCCCTAGCCGCCTTGACGCGAGGCTCACGCACGCCCTACCATCACGGCTATCACGGCTGCCGGCTCCACACCAGCGCCGGTGCACCGTTGCTCCGCCGCCTTGCCTTACACCTTCGCAAGCTCGCCGCGCCGGCCGACGGAGGCGCCACCCTCGTTGAAAGCTGACGGATGGATGCGCACGCGGCGCAAGCTCGCCGGCCGCCTGCCACCACCTTTTTACGCGCCGAACTCGCTTTCTCGGCAGTGGCGTGTCCGCTGTTCACCGGATCCTGCCCACCGACACGCCAGGCTCGTAAGCCTCGCTTAAGTAACCAAGCAAGAGAGTAACGCGACTACTCAGATAATTCGTACCCCTCGATAAACCGAATCTCATCACGCGGTCAAGCCGCACAGACGACACCTTAGCCTACTTTTATTTCGCATCCCATCTTTTGTAGGTCGTTCACACGAGACAAATAACAAATATATTTGAATCTAGAGAATAAGAAATCGGATTCATCCGAGTTATTCTGCAGAGGGGCCCCGGAGATCGAGGCACGCCGATGAGCCGAGCAGCAATCGTGAGGGTTCGTGCATCCCCGTAAATGCGCCACCCATGCGCCGGGGGCGAAGCGACGAAACTCGGATGCTCGTTCCTCTCCGTCTTTGAAGCGTGGCGCTGCGACGGGCCATTTCCGCCAACCGGGTACCACTCCTTCATTTTCATCCCTCTGCAGGTATCCACCGACGACACCCCTGATCAGAGCGTGGTCCGCATCGCCGGCTCTAACATGTATGCCTGCATGCCGATAACTCTCTCACTCCCCCTGTCTCCCTCTCTTTCCCCCCCCCCCCTCCCTCTCTCTCTCTCTCTGTCTCTCTCTCTTTCCCTCTATCGTCCTGGCTTGGCGAGGACGTCGGCCTACGGGATCCGTTACGCGATGCGAAGGACGTGGGGCATGTGGCAGCATTGCAGTGACGGCATTGATCCCGAGGACTCGGGGAAGGGGGTGAGGAGGGTGAGCAGGGGTGAGGGTGGAGGGTGCCAGAGACAAGGCCGCAGCGACGATGCTCGTCCCTCTCTTCCGCGCTTCCCGCTCTTCGTCGCCTCCCTCTCGTGAACCACGAGCAATCAATACGCCCCTCTTCTCTTTCAACTTCACCGACACTACCATCTCTCCACCCTCCGTCGCATCATGGCTTGCCTCCTCTGTCAGTGTGTATCCTCACACAATCGTCGAGTCAGCTGATCAGACCCCCGTCTCCTTGTCCCTCTCTCTTCGCCAGCCTCTATCGGGCGTACTGGCTAACGCTCGCATCACCATGAAGCCAAGGTCCTTAACGGGCCCCGTTCACGCTCTGCACCCTCGAGTGCAACCGTCGAGGAAACCATGGGACGTCCTTGTGCCACCAATTTGCTACTTCTGCTCTTTGGGCCAGACGCGCACGAAACTACCCTCCACTTCAACTCTCGATCATGCTTCCATGGGCGTCGGAACGAGCAGCACAAATTAGGTCCTACCCTTCTATTCTAGTTCGAGTTACCATTGCTAAAAAGGATTGCCGGGCTCACCTGTGACTGCCGCGTTCAACTTTCGTTCTTGTAGACTTCTTTCGTTGGAAATGGTACAACGGCATTTTTCATTCGATACTATACCCTGAACGCATGGTTTCCAGATATGTTTCTTCGAATCTGAACAGGTCTGAGCACGACAAGCTGCCTTCACACGAGGGAAGTGGCCAAGCGCGATAGGGTCGTCCTTATTTGGGAGTCAGAAAAATTATCATTGGGATGGCCCCAAATCTTTTCCAAATCATTCAAGAAAAAAAAAAAAATTGTGTCAAGTATCAAGGCTTTACGTCAACTGGACCATTTGCCTCTAAGCTCTGAGAGTTTTAAATGTAAAATACATGCAGTTTTTATAAATAGTTATGTCGTTTCGTATGACTTTGGTATAAATTGAGGGATCAATTTCGAACTTGACAGATTCGTTGTTGATAATGATAGGAAAGAACCCTGAATATTTCGAGGTGTACCTTATCGAATTTCTTCATTCTGTGATGGATTGCAGTACATAAAAAATCATTAGACACGTGATTTTTTCTACGTGATAATTCAGCCGTTCAAGAAGCAAAATTCACCTCCAAATTTCACCCTATAAAAAGGGGTGCAGCCCCTGAGAGTAAAGCGCTGCGCATTTTATCTGGGTCTGTTGATAATGAGTAACGCCCAATTGGTTTCAGCAACAGATTCCACGTCATTTTTGTGAAGGAAAGTTTGAAGGGTGGTTTTAACCCATTGAACGCGAAGATCAGCACACGTAAAAACGTGCTTCAGGCTTGCGGAACAATTATTCCCTCTTTATCGATGAAGATTCAGTCATCATAACCAATCTAAATTTATCTGCATTTTTTTCTGAAGTATCAACTGCTCAAAGCTACAATAACGAGCTTTCCCTCTATGCAGTATTTACAGCATTTTGATGTATGTATACTAAATCTACAATTTCCATTTTTTTACCACGAATTAAAATGGCGGTATCAATCTAGCAATCTTACCATTCGCATGATAACATTTGTCACATGGACTGAATTTTCTTTGCAGTTTTCATTTGAAATCGAAAGTTATAGACGTTGTTGAAAATTGTTCTACGCGATAAATGGAACATCTATAGTTGAGTGGGAACAGAATAAGATTTTTCTTTCAGAAGCACTTTCAGGATCGGATTACCGAACGTGAAGTTGTGTTCTTCATGCGCGAAGTTTATCAAGCTGTTAAAAATTATTTTCAAAAAAGTTCGAGAACGTGGAAATCCTTGAACAATGTAAATTGTATAGGTTACGTAAAATTATATCAGCATGGCCAATCAATGTACGTATAGGTATTTAAGTACCATCAAAACATAAAGTTGGATCCTTCCCATTTTGTAGTAGCTTGTATAAGTTAAGTTTGGTAAAACAGTTTTAAGGTGTGAAACAAAAATAAAACTCCCGGTGTCACTTTCGTTTCCACGTGTCGCTTCCTACATTCTCGATCTCACTGTTTCTCACTGAGATGTCAATCTCACTAATCGCTCAGGAATTATCGTAACAGAAATGACGAATGCTGCTGAAACTCGGACCACATTGTGAACGTCTACAAGCCGACCTGATATCGGCATTAATTTTCGATGGACATCAAACCTTCGTTACGTAAGCTGAATTTTTGTGATACGTAATTCCTTCGAAGCGCAAAAGCTCGCGTGCAATCCCTAAAAGATGTCGAGAAACTGCGATCAAATTGTGAATTGAAAATGAAAAGTACAGAATCCGCCAAGCATTTCTGTGTTCAAACGTTTGGATGTAAATCAATTTATCGAATGAGTGTGCACAATGGGTAGAAACGTTACTGCAGGAATGCGCAACGGGGAAGGGGATGGCTGGCTCTAAGTATTTGGCAGTATAGATCGAGGCAAAAAGACAGGTTCGCATAATTGCTGCCCATCCATAAAGCAAAACTTTCGGGCAACCGAACTGTCGATAAAACAGATTGATAGTCCTTTAATATAATATACGTCTATATACGTATATATACGTATGTGCATATATTCAAAACTTAACCTATTAACTCAACCTCGTGGATACCGTGACTCGGGCAGAGATATACTGTGGTTAACATGCACACGTATACATGCATACATATACGTGTACACACATATATGTATACAAGTATACTTTCCTTCGCGCTATTCTGGTGTTTATAAATAGCATGAAACCCCCGTAGAGGCTGTTTGAAGTATCTTTGCTTTATAGCATGCATAAGGGTACTCGTCACTTGACGTGAAAAAAAAATACCGATTGCCCGTTTCTGTATTGATTTAAATTCTGATGGGAGACTACACCCGCTCTTACTGTCAGAAGTTAAAATCAAAGAGTTATTCTTCACGATCACGTAATTTTCATATTTGTTCAGAATTAAAACGATCACGGATACTAAAACTTTAACGATAATTTGTTGTGCATTTTTTTCAATAGCGTAATTAGCTGCTATATAATTGCTTGGGGTTTGGAGCAGGTGAAAAAAGGAATAAATCTCGTGCGAAGAATTCGAACTGGATTATTCAAAATTATAAACAAAGGCTTTAACGCCATGGAAACAATAATCCTTTGAATTTAACGCAGCTATTTGTACTGGAATCTGTATCATATCGCTATGAAAATTTGAAAGTTCTGTTTTTAAAAAATAAACTAAATACTAGATACAAGAGTATACAATTACCTAGATCAAGCAAAACTATAAGTGATAAAAAAAAAATTCATATAAAGTATTTAATAGACTGCCTAATGAACTTAAAACCTTGACTGTTAGTTGAGACATTATCAAAAGAAAACTGAAAATATTCTTAAGTGTATTAAAGATTTATTATATTTATTAAAGGTGTAACTGTTTTATTATTAACTTTAACAATAAATTTAATAAACGTTGAGCTCATGAAGTTTTATCTAATGTTGAATAGTCTCAAGTAGTATGTAAGTTTGTTATTAATTTTTAATTTTACTGTAAGATATCAATATCATACCAGCCTATCTAAAGGTTTTTACTTGCTGTAACTTTTAAATTTATAAATTATCTGGTATCAATAAATTACAAATTACAATTGCAGACAGATACGGAATTTTCTAATCAATAGTCTTGCAGATATCTGTATTCAAATTTAATCAAACTCATGACTATTCAAAAAAAAAAACAACGACCGTCTATTCTGGAGCATGCAAATGTTGAAAAATTAATTATCAAGCTAGATAAAGTAGTTACCAATCTAAGTTATTTTTCTACCCATCGAACAAATACGCCATGACGATTATATAAACCGAGAAGATACTTCATTCGCCAAAATTTTCAACGAAGCATCAACGGTGAAGTGAAATCGATCAAAATTATTTGATTCAAAATATAAAGAAAACAATTCCTACAAATCGCAAGATTTTGTAGAATTCCAGAGTTAATATTTTGGTAAACTGATACTGAAAATTTTCAAAAGATTTCACAAACAGCGATAGAAACATTTCTTCCAACATATTTATATTGAACGATATCAGTCATTGACAAAGTTTTCAACAAGTGTAATTAAATCACCGAAACAAAAAATTCCGAAAAATTTCCACAAATTCCGTCACACAGAATGACGAAAAATAATTAACACGAATTTTTTCCTCTTCAAATTGAATGTTCATTAACAAAGATATACAGCCAGTTGAATTTGAGTGACGTCATAACGCTCACATTGTAGTACAACTATATCTATGCACGTTGTGACGTCACGCGTCAATTTCAAACTGGCTACATCTTTTTTAACAAACATTGAAATGAGAAAAGAAAAAAATACGTGTCGATTGTTTTTCGACGTTTTATCCGACGCTTCTAATGGAATTTATGATTCAACGACCCAATTACAGAATTACTCGTAATCGGATTCTTCGTCTTCGGACACGTCAACAATCATTGCGAGAAATGGAATTGATAAAAAAAAAAAATAATCATAATCACAGAAGCGCCGCCTCTTAGTGCTGACAAGTCAAGCGCACCGATAGTCTGATCGCCTGATGCTAAGAAATGTCAATTTCGTTATATCGAAACGATCTCACCGTTGAGAATTCTATGGAGAATTCATCCGGGCATTGTAAATGTCAAGTAGTGGTAAAAAAAAAAAAAAAAAAAAATCAATTTCAATACGGTCGGAATTAATCAGGAACTGCGGAGTGAAATTGCTTGGAAAGAGAGACTGTAGGTAATATATATATATATATATATACATATATATATATATATATATATATATGTATGTATGTATAAGTAGAGATCGAGGTACGGAGTAATATTCATATCTGGTATTGTGGGGTAACAATAATGTCCAAGAATAGAAAGATATTCATCTATACACGGATGCACTTTCCCCTCGATAAGAGATTTTTCCTGCAATTTCCCATAATACCAATACCCAATGACATTCCATGTACCAACCTATACCTACCTGACCTACCGTTCCCCTGAGTTCGGTTGAATTATCATCGACGTAGAGAGTTCGGCACCAATATAACAGATCTTCTACGAGAGACGTGAATAGAGAGTCGTGGTTGGGTGTTCGATGGATACGGAGGAAGAATAAAGTGCACAATATTTTCCCGCACGTTACTCCATTGAAAGAAAATTCATGCGATTGTCGCATTGAATCGAGTCACCGTGGAGTTATGAAATCTGGATGCTTCGTTTTGTCTCTTTCAGTAGCAGAAGTTACTACAGTGGCAACCCTCCTTTCTTTTTTGTCATTTTTTTTTCTTTTTTTATACTGCATGCAAAATCCTGATTTTTTTTTGGCATTTTCAGGTAAAAAAAAAAAAAAACAACGACAACAGACACTTAAACTTTGGAATGAGTAGGATTTTTGTGAATTCATAATTGTTTAAGAATTATTATAAATAAACAGATGGGAAGAAAGGTATTTTCGTGAATGTAAGTCGTTGGCGGAGAAATTTGATGATAAGCTTATTTTAAAAACCCTTGGAATTTTGCATTGGCTGACGAACAGAGATATCAAGATGGCTATTAGATTTACAAAATTTAACGCATAAGGGTAGTTTTCACCCTTCTTAGGGGTGCGTATAAATACTATTAGAGGTCGCGCATCTATTCTCGGTCTAAAATCATACTGTCTCAAAATAAATATTCATATAAATCTCATTCAAGAACACTGTCTAAAACAATGTTTATAATTAACCCCATTCTCGCCCTATTTTAGGGGTTGTTTCTAATTTTATCACATTTTTGACATCAGATTTGTATTCAGCGTTGCAAAATACGTAGGGAAACTTACAATTTCATTTCCGTAACAATAAAAACTGAATTCCGTGACTGAAATGGTTATTAATTAATTAAAAAAAAAAAAAAACAATATTTCAATCAAGCTCATTCCACGTAATTTTGAGGAAAAGAAAACCGATTGAATTTTAATAATTGAGTGTCTAGGTATGAATTCTCGAAATTAAAAAAAAACTGTTTCAACCACCTTAAAGTAACAGTTGATATTACCGTGTTAAACGCCAAAGAAATCCAAAAAACGCATGCATCGATCCTTTGCCAACGGTGAATTCAATGCGCCCAATTTTTTTTACATGTCGGGATTCTGATAAGTGTCCAGAAATTTAGGGCAACTGGAATGAACTACAGGTCCGCAGCGTCGCATCGTGGATACTAGCCAACGGATCTCACAACTAGAGCCAACCAACCATTCAATATAATTTCTTGGAAGATCTCCATGTTTAGTGATCTCTCTTTTTATTTTCATTGCGGATGCTGGTAGAGATGTCGTATATATTTTTCACCGACGCGGCAGCGCGATTTTATCGATGACGTTTGCTCGTGGTGCTTTTATTGGCTCTCATTATTTCACCAGACTAACCAATTTTCGTTTCAATATGATGTATTAATAACAAATCACGCGAATATTGGAACGTAATTTATTTTTTAAATTAATGGCACATTCGCACAGATAGATGAAAAAATATATTAAATTATGTATTTGCACAGTGTTGAGAAAATAAATTTATCCAACCAAGCGCCTTACGGTTCGTCGCTTCAATGTTTGAAACGAAAACAGTTTTGGACAACATGACGTCGTCACAAGTTAACTCGTAAGTTTCTATCGATGTATATTTAATTTCCAGCGGATCGACACCTCCTAAGAGCTCCGTCTAAGCTAAAGAGTCGTTGAAATTTAAGGAATGAATATTCAAAATACTTTGTTTGAAAAAAAATATCAAAGCTATTGTACCGATTACACAATAAAAATTATCTCTAAATATAACGCACGTTGGGTAAAATTTAATTGCATTTCGAGAAACGCAGATGAGGGATCGTATAAATAAGTATAAATGCAGTACCATTCGTTTCATTTGATGATGTTTTGTTGGGAAGTTCGGTATTCTTTATTTGTAAACTCAAAAAATTTACCACTCATTTTTTTTTTAATTTTTTTACCTTCAGGACTCATGAGATTTCACGGTTTTGTCTTTAATGTAATTTAATTTTTGCTATTCCGATCGTATAAAAAGTGTGCTTTATTTATTATCACAGACTGAGGATTCTTTGTATCTTCGAATTGTTGCTTTGCAGTGTTACGTGATTTTATCGATCAGCGTGCTGAAATTGACTCTGCAGGAATATTCCAACAATTCACGTTCTAATTCCTCGCAAAATATTATCAATCGACTGGGATAAATAATACGTGAATGATTCAATGTTTTCTGCGGCAAATACATTTTCCTAAGACAAATCGTGACTCACTTGAAACTGAGTGATGTCAAATGACAGTTGATAGCATAAGCCTTTTTTATTCTCGAGTTGTCAAAAGGTTCAATTATTTTATATCCTTCCTTCCATAGTTGAATGATAAATTACCGACCACAGCTAGTTTCTTTTCCCTTCAATTTCATTTCCAAGGAATTGCGAAAAATTTCAGATCACAACCTGAAGATTACAAGCATCGTGATTACGGTTGACTATAAGAAAGATCCTCATGCGGGGATTTGCTCAAAGTTATTTTTAACTGTCATTACGCGCCGATTAATTGAGTATCTGCGAATCATTATTTCTCATACTTTTTTCATCAGTCTATTGCAAAATGGTACATTTTGCGCTTTGTGCAATTGAAAAAAAAAATTAATCAACCGTATAAAGTACAGTCAATACAATTACATCAGATCACAGATTCTGATTTGAAAAATTCTACATTACGTAACAAGGGAATAAAGTTCAAGATTATTCCCGCGTGTGGATTCACATTTCCGTTTCCACACCAAACATTGGCATTTGTCAGTAGAAGCAAATAACTACGAGTGAAAGTTTTGCATGCTTGTGGAAGTTACTTGTTCTTCTACGAAGTAAACCGTTTATGGTATTCAACTACAGAAATGTCACTTTTCAAGCCTACAGAATCGAACTCGGCAAATCCAAATATGGTCTCAATTTTTGAGTCGTGTCACTTTCACTATCGCCAAGGTCCGATATGCTACTTTCGTCCCGGTTTCCATGTGAAAAAAATTCTACATCACGGTCGAGTCGAGAATAAAAACGCTTCCGTCTGTTTCTGAGATTGTCGAATGGACAGTGACGCGGGAAAGCGAAGGGATGCATGCGTGTGCATCATGCTCGGTCCATTCACCGGCTTCGTCGAGAAGCGAATCTGGGTCAGCCTGGTTGCACTGAGGAGGAGGGGGAGTAGCGGCTGGTTGGACTTCTTCAATGTGATCTCCGTGCATCAATGAAACATCCGTGACATCCTCGCCTCGTCGTCGTCGTCGACGTTCGTCGGCCCAGCTTTTTTACATCTGTCCAGGGTCGTTAACATCATCGTTCGTTTGCGAGAAGGCGGAGAAACTGGGCCAGTTATTGTAATTTTTATACTGAGAGAAATTTTTAGTCCCGGTTACCGCTCGGTCCTTAACTATTTTCAATTTTTACCACAATCGAAAAATATAGTTCGAGTTCCAACAATATTCAAACAGTTTTTTTAACGATACCTGTTTTACTGAATTTTTCTCAGTGTATCATCGACGTTTGAGACACGGAAATGACGTCGAGTCACCTGTCTGGTGCTTTCTTTCCATCGGAGCTATTCATACTGCATGAAATATCGAAAAACAAATCCACGGGTCACTTTGGACGATCTAATGATTTATCAGTGACGTGGTCGACGGATTTTAAGTACAAGAATACTTATTAGGGTGTCTCAGTTCAAGGGGAAATATTTCAGGTCACACATACGAGTGGTTTCAAGTTATTTCAAATCGAAAAAGTTTCTGAAGCATAACTTCACTCGGGTACGATTTGAAATTGATGGGTTTTCTTCGATAAATCTGTCACTTTGAATCTCCATAAAATGATTTACGATTCTCTGTACTCCGGTTGGTGAAAAAAATTGCAATTGTTTTACGAATCTTAGATAAAAGATTTTATCACAAAACATGACTGAAATATCTTCGCTCAAGTATTTGCTCCGATGATCCGTAAAAAATGCATCACACTTCAGTGGACTAAAACGTCGGATTATTTATTGAAAGAAAAAAATTCCTTGTAACTTGTTTTTCTTTCAGACTTATCGAAGTACGAAGGTAAGCGTACATTAAAATCAGAACAAACAATCATAGAGAAAAGTAAATCTCTTGGGAAATGATCGCGAACGTAGAATAAGCATGGCAACAATCGAGACGTGTAAAAATAGATCGAAGCAATGAAATTGGCGGGAAAACGTTGAAACAATGTAAACGATAACTAAAGCGCACGGCTACCGCGCAGCGCTATGCAGTTACGGAAGCGCATCGAAGTGGGGGAAGCCGATCAGGTATATAAACGAGTGCCTCAAGTCCAGTAGCCACTCGGGTCACATGACTCTTAGGTCACAGGCCAAAACACGCGTTCGCAAACAGAGCTAAAGTACGACTGACAGCAAAAAATTTATCTTCGAATTCTATCTCTCCTCTAAGAGCCATTTGAGGTTATGTAGTGCTCCCACCTTTACCGACCGAGCAAACCCACCCTTTGTCTTCCTATATTAAATAAACCAATGAACGGAAAGGGTTCAAATTTCGACGGTGCATCGCTCTTTTGTAACGGAATTCAGGAAAGTGTGTTTTAAAAGTGATAGAAATGAGTTTGCTCGGTCGGTAAGGGTAGGAGTACTAAATGACATTAAGGCGTGTCCTCTACTCGCCAATTTCATACAACTTCGACTTATTTAATGCTTCATTAATCAGTTAAATTTTTAAATTGACATTCAAGTCAATCAAATTTTTCTTGTTTTCTGGTTCAATGATCGTATGTTAGAACATTTTTGTTTTTTACTTTTCACCATCTCTGTCGATATAAGAAGAGTACTGGTTTCGGTCGAAAATCTATTTTTCTAATTTCAACGAATCTTTGCGTTTTCAAACCTCTAGAATCCGAAAAACAGGTTTTTAGAAAAATGTCTGTCCGGTTGTCGGATTTTGCAACGAAATGCCGGACATGAAAAATTGCCATGTTCTGTTTAGACCGAACTGCCAGTTCTACCGGAAATAAACGGATTTTCAATGTTTTGACAAACATAATTTTTCCACCTCACTACTTTTTCTGAATAAATGATTCTCTTTTTCCCAGCGATTCTATGTGCAACCTACTCGCCTCACCATTCACTATATCAGTATATGACCCATTGACCCAGTTTTCTATAGATTTTCAAAGAGAAACAGTTTAACCGTTTGATATCTCTCTATGACGTCAGGTGAAATCATGCAATTACGCGAATCTCGACAATTTTGTTGTATGGATGGACATAACATTCAATGACTTTGTAATGCTAGGCGAATAAAAATAACAAATCGGATGAAAAAATCAATATTGCATGAGAATTTTCATTAAAAAATAAAAAAATTGATTGAGAACACATTGATTACAATCTGTCTTTTTTTACAATTTTCACAATCTAAATTTCTGATAATTTTTACGTACGAATCATCATTCGCATCGATAAGATTTGCACTCTCGTTGCAGATTTAGAGATTCTCAGTAAGTTTGGCTCGAGTTCTGTTCTTGCCGATTTCACAATCAGCTGCTAACAAATTCCTAAAGATAGTCTAGATGCTGACAATTCGAACAAACGGTAGTGAAATGATAAATAACCACTTTGCTTACCCGTTTAATTCGACGCCGGTACTATAATACATATGTCTAAAACGATAAAACGTCGGTCGATGTTTTGGAATTGTGCAGAATACTAGAAGCATTTGTAATAATCCGGTCATTGGCCGTGTCAATTTTCTTCACACTATTACAAATAAACGTTAACCTCAATAAACTTACAGCTGCGTATTTTTTAGTACGAAGAAATTTATTCAACTCAATCCATCAAAAACGGGATTTTTAATTTCAGCATCGTCTGTTTAGATACGAATGTGTATTTATGTTATAAATATGTCAAAATATACGCACAGGATTAAAAGACACAAAAAGAAATTAAAAGAGCCCGATGTATTTTGGAAGAAGAAAAATAGTGTTGTTAAACTTTCGCGGACCAAGTAAAGAAGTGAAAACAATTTGTTGCTACCTTAACCGTCAAATCTAAATTCGAAAGGCAACAATTTAGCCAAAACTTTTTACGGACACTCAAATACCAAACAATGCATTCGAATATCACCATCGAATTTGGAGAGAAAAGAAACGTACGTTGTATAAAAATCGTATTTCACTACGGTTCTTTTATGAAAAACTTATATATAAGAATCGTAGCTTAATTTTCAACTGAGAACTTTATGTGCCGTGAAAACTTTCAGTTTTAAACAGAAAATTGGAAAATAAGTAATAACTGAAATGTGTAAGTTTCGAAACTCTGTGAATGAAAATTGATGATGAATCGTATTCTTCCAGCATAGAAAAGCTTTTACCCTGCACTCATCTGTTTATTAACAATCGCAGACCGAAAACATGTATCGTTTACTTCTACAAAATGTTGCGTTTATGTCTAAGATCTGTCACTCAATGTCAATTTCACTCCTAACTGTATAATAAATTTTGCGTTTCGTCATATCGTTAGATTTCCAAAAGACTCTAGAAACTCCCCTGCAGAGCTCTCAAAGTACACTCCTCTAAATATCTATGTAAATTTTTGCTTGTGTCTTTGTTTTTTGTCTTCAGACTCGACTTCTATCAAATCCGAAATTCAAAATCGACACTTCGGAAACTGCACTTCAATGTTCCATCTGAATTGCGCAAGCTTTATTTCAGAAAACAATGAAAGGATATTGTATTTTATTCCAAACATTTCACTAACGCATAATTGATCGAGAAAACTTTCATAGAACTTGATAGAATTAATAATATAACACCCAAAAAAGTTCAATTTTAAAAATGCAAAAATTGTATCGTTGAAGACCAATTTCGATTTTCCATTATTCGTACTGTTCGTAAACGATGTTGCCAGAAAATCAGAAAAAACAAAAGCCTTATCCAAACTTTTGCATTGCTTATTGCGAGTGGATCTCTATTCCGCAAGCTCAAATTTTTCGACATTTAGGCGAAAGCTCGGCACAGTTCGATGCTCCGCTTGCGACGGCCGATCCGAGGGAATTTAATAAAATGAATAGTATAATATCCAAAAAAAAAGCTCCATTTTGAAAATCCAAAAACTATCCCGTTTACGACAAATTTCGATATTCCATTACTTCTACTATTTGTAAATGATACTGACAGTAGAAAAAAAGCTTTATCCAAAAACTTTTGCATATCTTATTGCGAGTGAATCGCAAGATTTATTCCGCGAGCTCAAATTTTTAGCTATCCGAGAGAATTTGATAAAATGAATAGTATAATATCCAAAAAAAAACTCCATTTTGAAAATCCAAAAACTATCCCATTCACGACAAATTTCGATATTCCATTACTTCTACTATTTGTAAATGATACTGACAGTAGAAAAAAAGCTTTATCCAAAAACTTTTGCATATCTTATTGCAAGTGAATCGCAAGATTTATTCCGCGAGCTTAAATTTTCAGACATTCAGGCGAAAGCTCCGCGGTTCGATGCGCCGCTTGCGACGGCCGATCCGAGTGTGATCCGAACCGGTGAAGCGCAGGGAAGCTAAAGGCGGGCAGACGCAGCGCCGCGAGCTTGCAAGCTCCAGCTCTCGTTCGAGGTGAGTTCCGGCCGTACCAGCAGATGGCAGCACTGCCTAGGCCAACCGGCACTGCGCTATCGACTTCACTGCACCAGACTACCCCATGCCCGCCATCCACCCCCACCTCGCCACTATTTCATTTCGCCACCATCACCTGCGTGGGAAGGTGATCGGAAAGACATCGTCATGCGCTAACACCGAGGAAAACTTCATCTCTCTCATAGTTACTGTAGAAAAATTCGATAAATTTGTCATCGCCACAACAATCGCAAAGTAAGAATCATCTTGACCTCAAAGTTTACGTATGGAAAGAAATTTTGGAAATGTAGGTCGATCAAAATTAAGCATCAATTTTTTACTAACGTTTCGGCCCCTTGTGCAGGCCCTTCTTAGGACACGTACTTATTTAAATATTTAGGGCAGAAAAAAAAAAGAAAATTTTGGAGACATGACATTGACCTCGTACGAATTCAAACCATAACTAGTGAAGATTTAAATTTTTACGCTTCACGCATCGCCAATAACTATTAATAATAACGACTGCAAAGGTTTGAATATTTTTTTAAATTAGATGGAAAATCGGCACACGTAATACTGTTCCATATATAAATATATTTCTCGAAAACTTTTTGCTTTTCAAGCAGCATCAATACTTTCATCCATTTTGCACATATTTTTCCCCGATTGGACAGAATATTTTTTTAGAGAAAATCCAGAATAAATCAAACGATTTATGTAATATTAGAAAGAAATTGATCAAATGAAATACACTTATTACCGCGGAATCTCGACTGAAACGACAATTCTTTCAATTTCTGTTAATCCTCTTTGTTAATTCAGTTAAGTTCAGTACATTTAAGGTTCGTTTCGTGGTATGCTTCTAACTGTTTTTTATAAAATTTTATTAAACTCAGTTTCACCCTTTTATCTGATTTAGAGTCCTTGAAATAGTAGAATTTGAATTTCATAGAGCCAAAACTGATTAATAAAATCAACCGTACAAAGCCGATTGACTCATTTTAGTCAGTCGTTGATAATTTCTAAGTTTATCATGTGCCCATAACCCTGATTTACGCAACTATTGTTCCAGATAAACAACAATTTTCCACGCAAATAAATGAAACTGTTTTCCATAAATATTTTCTTTTTAGGAACAATCAAATAAATAACTCATTAACTGTCTAATAAATCGTGACAAATTGCAACAATTGATCAACCATTCTGGGATATTTATAAAATGATTTTAGTACGCAGGTCGAATTTCGTCGCCGCAAAAGAATATTTCGAAATGTGGTATCAAAGCTTCTCGCGAACAAAACCACCTATTTTTATTTCGTATACGAAATAGTTCTATTATAAATTTTGAATTCCTCCGAAAAAATATTTGGTGAATTGTATGTTATACGTAACATTCATTCACTGTAACACAATTCTTTTGTTGTCAAGAATGAATTTCGTTCTGTATTAAAAACTATATTTTTCGGACAGCTAGAAATTTCTCCAAGTACAGCTGTTCAGTTTCGAAAACTGTGACATCGGTTTACTTTCAATCGCTTTTTCGCTTCGTTACAAGTCGAGAGTGAATGAATAAATGATTTTTCTCCGAGAAACAATACGGCGGAGAAAACTTCCGAGAAATTATTTATTTTCATGACTGGGTGTCGAGTCTCCAAGTTTATTTATACGCGAATAAAATAAAATACCACGGGTGCAGGAACAAACCAAGTTTCGTCCAAATTGTCAAGATTCTTTCAGAGGCACGTGACCTGAAAATCAATAAGCTCCTACCCATATGTTCAAGATACGAGCTTTCGAATCTGCTTCCTTTCGATGTAAGAAACTGCAGGCTGAGAATACTGCGCTTTGAATAATCGAGAGGAACACTTCAACCGGTACATAAAATTCTGTTCAATTTTATTCACCTCGCGGAGAATTGTTCTCCCTCCACAAATTCGGTTAAAAATGCCGAACAATCCATCGCAAATTAATTCCACCTCAAGCAGCAAACTTGTCTGATGATAATATTTTCAATCGTGCGATTAGACAGACGATTAACTCAATTAGAAAGAGTCTTCCGACCCTCTAAATTACCATTCATTCACAGCATAAGTCTACACTTCGATGTATGACCGACGTGGGAAAGAGATAAAGGCGGTTCTAGCCCAGATCCGAACCATTCGCATGTGTTACCCTCTATCGGAGAGTTGTGTAAAGTATTCGCGTGAGACGTGGTAAAACAGGGTCAGTCGAAGGATTCGATTCGGGTGCTTATACGTAAATCATAGAGACATAAAACGAACGGTTGATTTTACGTCTCGAAAAACATTGATCGGAAAACTGTCTGGGTCACCGGATCACGTGGTATAGAATAACAGCTGACGGAGTCGTGTCGGTACAGGGGATGTGCAGAGTTCTTCTTTACCATGCGTCACTTAGAATTCGCAGGAACAATTCGAGCTTTTTATGCTTGCGAAGGAATGAAAAATTATTCAAGCAACTAACGGATACGGTTGTTGTCGTTAAAAATTTCAAACTACAAATCCCGTCAAGAAACGTACGATTTATTTGTTTGTTTTTTTTTTTTCCTCAGTCTTGGACACGATCAGTCAAAGAGATGAGGGATAGACGGAAGGAGGGATGTAGGTATAACTTTTCTCAGCTTAACTTACACACTTTGAAATTGGGTTTCTTTGCAGAACTGAAATGCCCCCCAGGGAATTTTCTTCTCATCGCACAGTTTTATTACATCACTGCATAGTCTTTTAGATGTGTGTAATCGTATAAAACTCCGTTGGATATAAAGTGCGATATTACCTTTTCTAACACTTAAAAGTCGCTTCGACTATGAATCTTTCATCATCCGACGCTGATTCAAAGCACCCACTAATTCCTGCAGTCTACATATAAATTCACGCATAATATCAGTTCATTGTCATCCGTTAAAAAGCTTTTTTTCAAGTAAAACAACAATAAAAGACTAAATTAAACTGCCACTTTCACTGTGTTTGTGCATAATGCGAAATGCGATGTCACGAGACTCTCTCTCTCTCTCTCTCTCTCTCTCGCCATCTCTCTCTGTCTCTCTATTGATCGAATGAAGACCTTTGTAATATTTTAGGCGTCACGCCAATGACCGGAGTAAAATTGTCAACATCTACTTGAGTGCCCCTTTAAACATTCATTTCATAAATTCACAGTCTCGTCTCTTCAGCCGTCCCTGCATAGAGTTATCATAATTGTTCTAACTTCGCACTCGAACTGGCTAATCTGTTTACTTGCTACACAGTAGTTTTTACCAATCAGCTTTGAGAATTTGAGCCAACGTATCGCTGAATTAACGCAAAAACAGATAACCATCGTCCGATCAATTTGCTTGCGCAGCTTTGAGCTTTCTTACGTTATTTTACTCCTGGGGAACATTTTATTCCAACAGCAAGCAATCTGTATAGCAAGTGCAAACTTAATTTTTAAACGATTTGAAATGGGTATCATTATGCTTAGTGAGATCATGTCAGTTTCCCGTACTATGAAAACTATTCTATATCACAACACAGGTCTGGAAGCAAAAAACTGCACATTTATTTTATACCGTTTCTTATTGATTTTTAGTCACCAAAGTCGGGAAAAATACGAAAAAAATTCCACCACGTCGGGTTTTTTTCTTGAACTTCAGTCTGCAGTTTCATTCAGAGTGAAACTCCCCGTTTGACTCGAAATCTGGTATTCTATTCTTGATTTTGAAAATCTTACGCAAAAGTGATCCCTTACTTTCATCTAATATGTATAAAGTGAGACTCGAGAATAAATACAAACAGATGTACAAGAAGATGAATGTAGAGAAGAAGAAAAGCTTTCATAGGCAAAACGAATGAACACGGAATATAAAGTGCATTTCATAAAGAAACTGTTTCTTCACTTGTATGATAAATATTATTCAGTTCATTGTAATGAATTGATGGTTTTTTTCATTATTGTTGTTTTTTTTTTGTGGCAACACTTTGTATTTTACAAAAATACTATACGTGATGGAGGGAAACGGGAATCATTTTTGGATTCAGCAAACTCGAAAACTTTAAAAATTTACCAAAAACATCCGATGCCATCACGATTGCAAATGATCGATATTCAAATTCCGAGTCTTGGAATTCGAGGTAATGAGCCCAGCTGAGGATGTCTTACAGTCGCTATATGAAATCTAGATAAGTTTTCCGATGAGAATATTGGAAAACTGACAACGTTATGAGATTGGAAATAGATATCTGCAATTGCAGGTCTTTAAGATTAAATATAAGATTATCCTCGCGATTGAGAGAATTGATAATCCCGGAACGCCGTGACTTCCAATCGTTTATGTCATTCAAGCAGAATCCGGATTCGTTATTTACGATGGCATTGACCTTCTCTAATAACGAAATCCTCGTTCGTATCCTTCTCGGGTGATCTCAGCTTATATCATTCAAGAATTTTCTGTAATATTAAATACAGGAGCCAAATCAATGCCAAATTGTGATACGGAATGGATACGGGAAAATATTCGAATGGACTCGGAAAGAAATCTTTATCACCAATAAATCAGCAAAATTGTAATTAGTTTTGATCGAGATGAAAATTATGAACAGTAATTTTATTTTTTTTTCACGAATTTCACGAAATCCTGATAATCGTCAATGCTAATGTTGATTAACAAATATTGTTTATAGAACAAAGCAGAAAGATTGAAAAAAATTCAAAAAAATTCAAATTCGACTAAACTCTTTCTTTTTTTTTTCAATTATCTGAATGAAACAATTTACGAATAACAATCTTCTTCGAAATTAGCTACCGAATTCAATATTTTTTTAAGGTTATGAATTTTCAGGTTGGTCTTATTCCAGCGATTCGAGTTGAATGGTAAATCACATCCATCGTGAGACTCTTATTTTCCTATCTCATTAATTTCGATTTAATCCGACATCCGATATTCAAGAAAAATATTCAATCCCGCCGTTAGAAAAATCCACCCTTATTTTCCAAAACCTAAAAGATCTTCAAACTAGATAAATAAAAATTACTAAATACGTCCGCTAGTTTTGCAGCTGCTGCTTTGATCGAATATTCTCTTTATATGTGAAGCACGAACCGAAACGTTCGAATTCGATAATTTAGTTGAGTCAAATGAGACGCGACTCGAGATTAACTTGTGAAAATCAATAGCAATTAAATAACTTTAGAAACGAGAAGTTGAGGGCCCTCTTAAGAGTTGGACTGAATTAATTCTGTCGATTAAACGTCAACGAGCAGAACTAAAGCAACTTTATCCAACGCATAATAACCTTTCCCTGCAGACCTTCACCTGTACCGATATCCTTGAAACAAGGCCACTGAACTCATCACTGACCTTCCGCAACTTCGGAGTCACAAAATAGCTACTTTTTACCACGAAACAAGAAAAGTTGAATCAATTTTCACCTTTAATTTTATCGAATTCCACAAGATTCAGAGTAAATTCAGGCACCTTGAGTCTTTGGAAATGACTTCGACCAACTTCGCATGTGAAACACTTCGTCAAATCGAGTTTGTAGTCTCCACATCCTTGAATGTTGTTTAATTTCTTCAGTAGTATCGTAGTTTCAAGGAAAGTTTCAAGAAATTAACGACAACAAGTTCCACGAACACTTTTTGACGATCAAATTTATAACGCTTTCGAAATCGTGAGTAGATACGATCGCTATTCTTGCGTAAATTGCTGATGATCAATATCAGGTGTCACTTTGTACCGTCGATTTGAGGTTTGGTCGGTTTAATCGTTTCCTACCTTATTATTAATTTCATTTCATAAATTTTGGTTTCTTTTTTTCTCTTTTTTGTACTTAGCGGTAAAAATTCAGTTTAAATTATAACAAGAATCTGTAGATAGTGCAATATTTTCGTTACACCGAGAGGTTAGGAAGAAAGAAAATAAAAATTGTCAATGAAACGTTTTTTCACATAAAATTCGATAATCAATCTAATTTTCCTGTATACAAAAATTGTTAGTTGTGAAATTGACATCGAATATCATAAGACTGTATCCAATTTATATAGTTTATGGTATGTTTATTCAATACTTTGTATCAAAAAGTGGGAATCGTTGCCAAACTAGGCTATTGCTTCGAACGCAACAAAGAACTTAAAAGCATGCTGCTCCGTAATTTCGTAACCTAATCGATTGTTCTTGTTTTGCTATAATCGTTATTTTTTCAACTCCATTGTTTTTTTTTTTTTTTGCTTCTCGCTAAGCGAATACACCAAAGCATTATAAATTAAATTATCGCTGTAAAACATGCCTCATGTTCCCGAAATATAAACCATTATTTACCTATAAATGCTAAGACTGGAATGAATATTCATTGCACTCTGTAAAATAAGTTCCACGTGTTTTATTCCAGTAAAAAGTAAATTCCCCAACATTTCCGACTTTCCGTAAAATAAAATAAATCTATATTGACAAATATTTCGTACAAGAACATATTCTGTATCTTATCATCGCCACTCGGAGCGTAATAAGAATTGGAAATCCATATAGAAAAGCAATTGCATGACCTAATTTTCTCCTCAGGTTCTTCGCAGCGCGATCAGATAAATGAATGTGGAAATGTAGAAATTGCGAGTGGGCTGAGAAGGAAAAAAAAAAAAAATATTAAAAAAAAAAAAAAAAAACGGTTATTGTGTTCACGTAGCGCGGCGATTGGTGAAAACGATGAAAAGTTACTTTTTATCGACGCAAAGGATACGTAGTGTGGCGACCATACACGAAGGTATACCACACCGTATGACCTACATCTACGTACGATGTTATACCTACACGGTACGTAGGATACATATAATACGTTCGTATAACGTGAGGTTAGCCACGGGTGGAATTCACTGAGGTCTTTTGTCAAAGAACACGTGGCTAAAAGCACTGCGAGCGGACGATCCGGCAGTCATGCAGGCGACTGTCAGCCCTAATTTTCGTTAAAGTCGTGTGGTACTACCACCCTTACCGACCGAGTATTCCCGCCCGTTCTAATCCTGTATTAAATAAACAAACGAATGTAACGGGGTTCAAATTTCGAAGGTTCGTCGCTCTTTTCTAACGGAATTCAAGAAAGTTACTTTGATACCCCGAGAATCGTTAAAAAAAAAATGAGTGTTTTTTTTTATACGCGTTACTATTTCCACATTTCACGTGCGAAAGTATTAAGAAATTATTGCAACACCTAGTTCTCGTCTAGCGACCTCAATATTGCATGAAAACAGTTACAAGATGGTTCATTTTGCTCCTCATTCTTTCCGGAATTGCGCAAAGTATCTCATATAAAATTATGATTGTATTAGATTGGCTCCAGGTTATATGTTTCTGAAAAGTATTAGGTTTTGTTTTTTTTTTTTTCTTTTTTCAATTCCGAGTGAATAAATTAAGTATAAGTAAATCCATTGATGGTATTTTTTTGATAAACTTTAGATATTGATCGAAAAGAAGAAAACGAAATCGAATTATCGATCTAAATATCACTTTTTTGAGTCATACATGAGAATGTCGATAAAATAAATAACTGAAGTCAATTTCGTGCACCGAAAGAAATTTTTAGTTCCGGTTACCGCTAAGTCCTCAACTATTTTCATTTTTTACCGAAAATCAGTTTTCTATCTATTACCGGAAAGTCTAGCATCCGTTACTATTCTTTCTGATTACGATCACTGTTACGATATTTTCTTGTTACTGTTGCAAAAATTTAATGCTTGTGCAACAATAAATTGACGTTAAAGCCTTGTTTAACTGAAAAAATAGAGTAAACCTCAAAAACTGATTTTGCGTTGCAATAACCAAAAAAGGATCGACAATAGCGCAAAATGGTTACGCGTACCTCGTTTGTCGCAATTCCAACAATATTCAAACAGTTCTTTTAATGAAACCTATTTTACTGAATTTTTCTAGCTACTGTAACAAATAAAATTTTTTATTAGTGTTGAGAGTCGTTGACATCAAATCTTTGGCAAAATAATAATTGACTCCTCATTACTCCAAAGTTCAAACGCCTGTATCAATTTTGTGTAGGTAATTGATTGAAACTTGTGTGACTTGTAATGGAGAAACTGATTTCCTTATTCAACAAGTGTAACATATATAATAGTCTTCAATCCCGAAGATTAGATATGTACGGGTTAGAATAGGGAAGGATGTTGGATGTCCTTTAAATCTGTTCAAAACTTGACTGCATTTCCTGTCCCGAGAAACAAGGGGTAAAATATGACATAAACAAAGTGGCTAATTTCACAGTTGCTGCGGTATGAAATTAACAGGAGAATGACTTTATCCCTCAGAAATTGTTAACAACTGCGCTATTTTCATTATACGTTCAGCTGAGGATGTTCTGGAGTTAAAGGTATGTTAAAATTCTAAAAAAATATAGTAAAATCGTACTAAATCTCTTGAATTTTAACAAGTTTTCAATTTGAAACTCACAAAATTGAATTCCGATCTCAATCATTTCAGTTCATGAGAAAACTATATAACCAAAATAAAATATGCATCAAGTTTCATAAAAATCATATAAACGATTTCAAAGTTACAATATGAAAATTATTGACGAACGTTTTTCCAAATAAAAAGGCTGCATTTGAACAATTATACACCATTTTATAACTGCATAACCGTTGCTTGTTTGAGAACCTGAGCATATAAATAGTGCAGCTGTTCATATTAAGCTTAAAAATCAATCGTCAATTAGATGCAATGTGAGAAGAATATTTTAATCAATGAATATAAAACGGGTGTCTTAAGCCTGTCTAGATAAAAAAAAAATAGTCCATGACACAGAGCCGAAATCCTCTGAAAAAAAAAAAAAAAAAAGGAAACGCGTTACCGCCGATCAATGAATTCCAGCCAGTCACCAGACACACACGAGGTAAGCTATAAAGGCCCTCGTGAACTCGTTCGCCAGTTACGAAGCTCGCTTATAATATGTATGGAGTCCATAATACGAAGCGGGTATGCATAATGCACGAACGATATGATACTAGCACGCAATTCCCTGTGTACAAGATATGCGAACCAACATAGCTCCATAGCTCATCAAAACTTGCAGGTCACACACTCGGGTTCCGGTTTTAAAATGCAATTGAACTTACACTGCAGTGTGTAGCGAAAGCACAATCGAGTCTAGTGACGCAGCTAGTGCGCAAAATATGTTATTTCCGCACGTGTTGCGCATATCATTTTTTCCTAACTGAGTGCGTGAAATTCGATTTTGAGTACGCAAATGAGTGCGCAATATAGTACATTTCCGCATTAGTGCGGGAATTTAATGCAAATATCTAGTTACACCACAAGAATAGCATCAAGCCTTCGCTTTTCGTCAAATGTTAGTATAGTGCCTGTATGCATCCGAGAAACAATCAATGGGTACATGATAGGCGGTTTGTCGGGTGAAACAGTAGATTGCGCAACTAGTGCGTAACATATGTGATTTACGCACGTGTTGCACGGATCATTTTTTCTTAACTGTAGACGCGAAATTCCATTTTCGCACACAATACTGCATTCCCGGACTAGTGCGGGAATTGAGTCCAAATATTTGATTAACTAAATATACTATACTACAAGAATGGTATATTGTGCAATGAGTGGGCAAGAACGACGATTCTGAATTCGTGTGATGTACGCACTTACTCAGAAACGGCATTTCCCACTCGTTGCACGTAATATTTTTCATAACTCGAGCGTAAAAATAGGTGATTTTTACTACCTGCTGAAAATAAACAAAAGACGCTGTTTCTCAATGAATGACTCGCAAGTTAGGAAATAGCTAACCTTTTACTAGCGGGCAAAAACGATGAAAAAACATTTCACCACTAGTGGAGGAATGGTTCAGTATTTCCCAACGCGCGAGTCATTCATTGAGAAATATCGTCTTTTGTTCATTTTCAGCAGGCAGCCAAAAACGGATAATTTTACATTTTTATTATGAAAAATATCGTCTGCAACGTGGAATTGCTGAAACACAATCTGAACTGATGGCTCTGACAGCACTGACAGAACTGATAGTACTGCCAGTGTGAGCACAATAAAACTGCCACGATTCGCAAGAAACATTCACGAGACGAATAGTAGAGAGCGCCACTGTACGGAGGCTATTTGCTCTACTAGTGGGCAAAAACGGTTTTTATTCGCTAGTGGGAACAACGGTTCGAAAAGTAGCGTGTTTTGTTAATTATCAACAGGTGATGAAAATCGCATAATTTTACGTTTAAGTTGTGAAAAAAATATTGCGATTTGAATATCGCACCAGTGCGGGAATGTACTACTTTGCGCACTCACTTGGGTACGCAAAATTGAATTTTACGCACTAAATTAGTAAAAGTTGACTATCGTGTACTTTCGGAAAGTATTAGATTTTGCGTGCCACTTTCTACAGCAATATACGATGAATTCCCTTTACGTACTGATTGCGCAATTGTGTTTTTACTAAAATAAACCAGCTGCACAAGAAACATCGAAGCTCGCTTGTATTCGTACATTTTCTATAAATTCCTATTTTCACCGAATCTTCAACATCTTTTATCACACACCATATACATAATGAATCAACTATTTTCAACAAGTTAATTTGAAAATGAACTTGAATCAGTTAGCATGGATAAAATTAAATATTACAATAAATTTTGTCGGCGACGGATTTTGAGACACTGCTTTTCTGATATCGCACATGACTAATTCCGACTCATTATACCTCGATTCGATCTCTTATTATACACGCCTAACTTCCACGCACAGTTTTTAGAGTCAACCCATATTAGTCACGAGGTTTTCCCAAAATCCAGCTACCGTGAATATAATCGTGAATTTCAATTTATGATATTTTTATTTATTTGTTTTTGCTACGATTGAAAGGCACCCAATTCAAATAAACGCGGTTTGAGAAAAAGAAAGGATTTATTATATCAGCCGGGCCAAGGGTTAAGTAAATTTTGAGTCCTGCAGGTCGTGATCGAAGTGAAACCCTCGTAGTTTGCCTCATGCGATACAGCGCTCGGCGTCATTATACGGCCCATTGCGTGGATATGTGTACATATATACTCAGGTGTACGTATATTCGTATACAGGGGGTGGGATACGGTGACACGGTTATACAGTTACTAACTCACATTATAGTTGCGTAATTAATACCGGTGGATACCTACGTAGCAGAAGGTGCGTGAAATTGCGAGCCACGTTCTATTCCGTCCAGTGCCGCATTTATTCACCATATCTATAGGTGTAAGTACACACATACATATACGTGACGTACTATAGATGTTGCTAATTTTGGTCGGACGCTGCGCGCATTCAATTCGCGAAGCGAATAATTAATGTGTAATACGCGGACACGTGAAAACGATGGCAGGTGCGTGATTTGTGCGCGTGTGTGTGTGAAATTTTTTATTCATTTTTATTTTTTTCTACAAAACTAGACGAACGATCAAAGATATAGAAAAGTTGGGAAAAAGTTGGGTTCAAAACGTTCAAAAATTACCAGATCAATTTTATTCAAAGAAATGATAGTGAAACACGAATTTGAACGTGTTCGAATACCTCAAGTTAATATCATCGATGATTTGAAAATTTTTTATATCATCAGAATGCTAAACTGATTGAACTTTGTTTTTGTTAATCCGATTATTCGACCTGATACTTCAATTCAAAGATATAAAATTTCTGTACTGGGCACTCGGATTACCAAAGACTTATTCTTTCTGCTTTTCTTTCGGTCAAATCATTGAAACACAACACTTGCAGGCTACGAACTCAACGTTTGTGTCACAGTCCATCTGGACTGGTTCTAAAATTTGAGATTTCCATCGCAAGAGTCAAGGGATTATTTATCTGGAACCATTGATCTATAAATTTTTGTATGAATTTATTACTCCTAACTCAGTTCTGACAAGGAACATCAGCTTGGTATACCCCTCCAATTTCGTTGCAACTTATGTAAGTTAAAGAACATTGAAAACTTTGAAGCATTTTTCCACGGATAAAAATAAATAAATGTCTCTTGGTCTTCAATGTTCTCCAACATAGATACATAAGTTGCAACGAATTCAAAGTGGGACACCAATCTAATGTTACTTGTCAGTGTTCCAATTGAATCAGCGTGGTTGATTACATTCACAGATCTGATAAATCACGAGCCTCGAGTACATGAAACAATACCAAGAAGGTTTTCGTTAACAAGAAACACGCGCTGCGCATTGTGATTGAGTTTTCGGTGAAGCTTAATTGTATGCCATTGTTCCAAAGGGTCGTAAAATTGCCGGACAACAAACCTTTGAATAGATATCTGAAATTAGGTGAACAATGTTCGAGTGAGACCAATATGGAGAAGCGGAAATTAGCTTAGAAGCGATGATACGATAAATTTGTTGGGAAAGTTTATGGAAAATCCCAATACCAATTATATAGTAACATTGATCGAAATATATATAAGGAGTGACGACTCAAACTTAAAGAATTAACATTTATTTTCAAAGTATGACGCCTCAGAAAAGATAAGAGTTACTTTTGATTATTTTTTTTTATTTAATCTCTCGTCGATATTTCCAGTCAGCTTGATCTGTATAACCATTTATATAATTATAATATTTACACTATGATTATTTGTCTTATAGAACCTGACCTAATTGTATTACAAATTCGTTACAAGTTGGAGACCTTCCTTCCATTTTCGTTTGACAAACTGCATGACTGTATATTTTGTTTAATGTTCCTCACGGCGAATATTTCAAGTGTTTTTTACCAACATTTTACAGCTTTCTTTCACCCCTTAAGAAGTTACATATGTAGCCTGGGTAGGTAGAAAAGAAATCGATTCTTTAAAATGGTGCTCATTCGAAAGAACCATCTTTTGAGTATCTACTCCGAAAATTTTATTAAAAAAATTCACAGTAATGACAACGTTATAACGTAATCAAGAGAAGGAAGGATGGGGTTGAAACAGCAAAAAAAAAAAAAAGATCTAATGAAAGCGTCGACATGTCAGAAAGTTCCGTCGTATGGCCCAAGTTTAAAATAAATCAGTTACTTCATTGTCAGTGTAAGCTGTACTAAAACCTTCGAACACGTTTTATAGAAATATCTCCGCGACTACTGGACCTATCGGGATCTAATTTTGCACAGTTATGTTTCACACAATAATCTAGTACTTGCCAAGCCGTTTTTTCGATACTTGGCATAGTTTTTTTTTTGTTTTTTTTTTCATCATAAGTTGCAACGATTTATATATTCCCGCCTAGAGTCGGAACAACGACTAAATGGAATTTGACTCCTAGTATCCGTCACGTGACCTATGCCAATTACACCGGATTTCTTGAAAACGCTCCAACTCTCTCAAACAAGTCGTCAACGGAACACGAGATCCTCGCAGTGGACCGGTAGTGGAAATCGATAATCTACATACACTTCGAAAATCGATCCATGGATCACCGAAACTTCTGACCGGAGTTCATCAGGCTGCAACGAACACATCGCCAAACTTTTAACACCATCCGCTCATGAGATGCACAGCGTAAAGATAACAGCTAAGTTAGAATGTTAAGAAAACTTTAGCCAATAAATGCAGAGAGAGAGAGAGAGAGAAAATTTTTACAAAGAAAGACAATTTAGAAGCGTAGTTTTAAACGGATACACCTTTTTTATCAATAATTTATACCTTGAATAAGTGTCGGATTATTAAACGGATGTATGAGTAATTTCACTCACATATCTAAAGTTGGTATTCCATATTATGTTTACAACTGGTCAAACTTGAAATTAATAAAAATAATCACTGCTCAATTTCGCGCAAGAAAAGAAATTTGTTCATTATGTCTATCGTTTGGTAGAAAACAAACATATAAACAAACATAACACTATAAACAAAAACGCGTTGCAGGAAAACGACTCTAACATTTTTACAGTTTGAAATTTTTCAACCAAATTTTCATACAATATAGATAAAATGTCATGTACTTTAAAAGATGCAAAATGGTTGTTTAACAAAATTCGATTTTATACACGAAAAAAAATTCTCAAACATAGCTCTAGTTTTAACCGTCCCAGGTATATATTTTACAAGACCTTGATTCGCTCGAGTTAAGCAGCTCGCGGTGTATGATAATTCGTTCCAACAGTGACTCGTTACCTCCGTTATAAAAATATTCACCCTGATCGGGTCCTACTGATAGCGGGAAGCGTAAAAGCGGAATGTTGAATTTTTAACTGCCGACACAATCAAGATGATACACTCCTGCAGGCGTGCCGGGGTGATACCATAATGTACACATGCTGTCATTGATTTCGCAGGGTGATACATACCGTCTGTGTCTCATGATTCAAAGCGAGCGAATTGCCGAGTTGCAAACTGTGAAATAATTGCTGGATGAACCAAACGTCTCGTTAACTGTATACAAAACTACGACTTAAACAAATTTCAAGTCACGTAGAGTCTGTCCAAATTGTACCAACAGTTGACAATGTAATTCAATGCAGTAGCGTCAAGGAATAGAATTTATATTACTTGTTATTCATACCTACTGTATATTTTCGACATTTTTCAAGACACTAATTTATTATTACAGAAATGTAGCAACATTGTGAGTCCTCACTAAAAAACCCCTTCTCATGTGGCGATTATCCTTGATCTGCAGACCTGCAAGGAGGGCGTTGGAGTCCAGAGGTTTGAGTATCGAGTTATTCATTTTCACCAAAAAGCTCCCAAACGGAAATAAAGCAAAAAACTACTGGTAGTATTGACGAATTCAGTAATTGAGACAGTAGAGTAGATCCAACCATTGCAAACCCAATAGTATGATATTTAAAAATTGTACCATTTCATACCGCGATGGTAGATTTTCAGATACTGCCTTCAGTTCGTCCGCTAATAGACGTTCTGTTCAGTAATTAATTGCCGTTTCGTATTCTGTACGGCATGCTCCTTCGATCAAACTAAAGAGTCAAAGCGTTACTCTGGAAATCGAAACTAGAAACGATGTGAATGACGAGCGTGAGATCGCACTCATGACAGACATCAAGCATATCGATCAAGACCATTTGCTTTTGGCTGGTTTAATTGATATCCACTCTACGCAGCTCTTTTCAATGCAATCTCGTATCTTTAGGCTGTATTAATCCCATTAGTTAATAACTTTACTCTAATCGCGGAGAGATTTGAATTTGGTGGGAAATGCATTAATGGGTTGCATATATGGATTAGTCCGAATGAATGTGAACGAGGTCTGATCCCGACTCCCACGAAATTGGTCGCCGATTTATTTCCCACTTCTACTTAACCAAATCTACGTTTTCCAATTTGCTCAGATTTTTTCCTCCCGGGGCGTTTCTGAATAGATATTTTAGATCTAAACTTCCATACCTCGAAAACTGTGGATTTGAGAAATAGTTGCGAAGGAAAAAGAAAGGTGTTTACTTTCTACAAATTACTTTGCAATCGTTCCGATACCTGCTTAACTTCATATTTCATAAATAAACGTTCCAGCCGATGTAAAAGTGAAGAGAAAATCAATGGAAATCGTTGATAATTCATCTGCAGACAACCTCGGCTATAGATTATAAATTTTTTTCACCAGAGCTTTGACGGTACCGTCATTTTTGCTATTGACTTTTACTTTCGATCAATGCGGTTGATAACAGGTGGCGATCAGACTTGGCACAAGTGAATGAGTTGTGGTTAATCTTCGGTTACTCGTCCCTTGTTTTTCTCAACAAAAGAAAAGCGTGCCAACATTTTTCTTTTTAGGGGGAGAAAATAAAACGTCCACTTGCCAATGGCATTCCAGCCCGATTGGGTGTCGACGTAATTAGACCACCTCGGCAGAATAAAGTCTCTTCAGTCAAGTAGAACTCAACGTAAATAAGCCCGAAAGAATTTATCGACTAAAAAGTAACCTCGGAACCGAAGAATATTCAGTCAAATCAAAGCGTCAGAGTGTATCAACCAATCTAACGTTGGAATTATTGGAGTGGTCATATTTACGACTAGATGGCTAAAAAAGTGGATGAATTTTGTGGGACTTTACGTCTCGCTATCCAGTCATTCAGTTTGATTGGTTTTTTTTCTTTTTTTTTTTTTTGTCTTATTCAAAAGTATGCAGATCGAGCTTCATTGGCACATATTTATTTCTTTTTTTTACTAGAAAATCGCTCGGCAAAAAGACTTGACATTAACAACGACATCAACTATTTTGCTCGGTGACACGTTTCGTTGTCCTACAATATCCCAAAATTAGATCATGACGACTGACTTAAAATTTTGAATAGTTTATTTTCATTTTCACTGCACCACTATTTTTTCAATTATCACATTTTCCTTGTTCAATGCTTCTTATTAATTGAAACACATATAAATTTCGATCTATATAATTTTAAACACACCAAACTTTGATAGAACTTAAAAATTTGCTTATCGAGGTGTAATTTACCCCGGAAATTGATCGTTTAATTTTTCACCTCACATCTACCACGACGATGAAAGAATAATCGTCGATATCGTTTTTCCTGCGACCGGAGTAAATGATTCTTTTCCTCGGATCGTGTAATTTTTTCGCACGCCAATTAATTTCGACCCTTTGATCCTTAGTTTCGTTGTACAGCGGCTATTCTCGTAGTCCTTTATAATACGAAATAAGCGTTCACGGTTGCAAATTACAACGTGACCGTGTAAAATCCTCTTTCAATTTACCCGACGTGTTGTTACAGCCTACTCATTAATATTCAATGCACACCGTACGAATATCACCGCCGCAGAAATACCCATGAACCCAACTATACTTGGCAGGTATGCAAATATCAGCTCGCGAAGTATCTGAGCCAAGGTTGGAAAAGGGCCGCAGCATAAAAACACAGCCCGTCTTGCAGGTGGCGAAGGTTTTATTCACCCTTAACGAAAGATGAAACGACTCCGGAGCTTCTGCGGGAATTAATTAACACTCGTTAACGTTACATTTCGGTCACACATTTTTCAACTCGATATTTTGACCTGAATTTTCTTACTCGAGGGTTTTTGGGCTCGCTGATCACGAATCTGAAGTCGGAATTTCATAATTTCGAAATCCAAGATAGCGGAACCAACATGGTGGATGTAAAATCAAGAAAACTATCAAAATTCGATGATTTGACAATGTCTCTGAGCCAAGTTTCGAAAAGTGTATTCGAAACGTGAAATTCCATTTAGTAATTTCCAGTAAAAAAACGATTTGTTTTTTTTTTTTTTTGTATCAGAATTTCAAAAATGTGTAACTTATTTAGTCATAACTGTGAAATACCGATGCATAAACGAATTTTTTTTAAACTCTTTTCCCAACATTTCCGAAAGGTTCTCTGCGATGGAGCATGAATAATATTCTAATTTTTCACTTTGATCTTCACAGAGAAATGCTTCTCTTTAAGAATCTGTTTTTCTGTAATTAAGAAAAAAGATGACTCGCAATTTCGTCGACAAAGGTTGTTTATCATTAGGAATACCAACACAAGAAAGAAAATTAAAAAAAAAAAAGAAAATTAAACACAGCGTAGATGCTATTCTTCTAATCTTATATACTTATGTCAGTTTATAAATTCCGAACGATGTACGTGAAATTCTGTTTATTTTTAACTTGCCAACATAATAACGTGCCATCCATTTTGAGATTAAAATATCTGTGATACGTTTATGAGGGAAAACCTTTTTAACGCAATTTCAATATAAATCTTGACAGCGAATGACGGCCTGTAAAATTGATCCGTCAATTGGAAATCAAGTCCTTCGATGAACAAAGAAATAATATTACATGCGCAATTTGTTTACGGAAAAAAATTTCACTGTAAGTAATAACGTTGGTCTAATTACCGCAGTTTCTTGACGAGAAATTGAATTCGAGGAGGCAAAGTGCAATAAAAGTTGGAAGAAGCGAGTGCACACACATCGGTGTCAGGAGGTCAATATCTAAAGTTTCCAGACCCGAGGAAACGATGCCAAGAAGGATATTGTATAACGTCTCGCGAGAAGAAGTTGGTATCATTTGATAGCGATTTCGGTTTCCGCCTAATGTTCTTTTTTCAGTAATATGTCATCAAACTCGCCATATTCACGGTAAAACGATCTGACTCACGGCCAACTTTTCTTCCGCGTTAAAATATATATATATATATGCATATCCTAACCTAACCTAACTTAACTTGACCTAACCTAACCTAACCTGAAATAGCATGACCTAGCCTAACCTAACCTAACGTGACATAACCTAACCTAACATAATCTGACCTAACCTAACCTATATATATATATATGTATTGGGCCGGTTTTTTGAATTTTTAATTTTTTTAGTTTTTACGCATTCTTAAAAAACTTAGTTTTTAACCTCAAACGATGCCTCGTAAAACCGGAACTCGGTAGCAAAATTCTAAAAGGTGAATCATTCGGGTGGAATTTTTCAAACACTCCGACTGAAATATCTCGAAAACTATACAAGTTTGGAAGCTCTTTTTGATTTCATTTTGTAGACAATAAAATTTTTTTTCAAGAAAAAGTCGTGACTACGACGTGACATTATTTTTATCAGCTTAGAACACGAGTCAGATACAAATTTAGAAGGTAATGAGCAATTTCATTCGTTTATTCGATGAATTCAACTTTTAACGTTCGTGTCGAATACAAAATGAGCATTTAGGTGTGTAATAGGCTTGAACTTTTTTTTTTAGAAAATTTGATTATCTACAAAATGAAAGCAGAGACAGCTTTACAACTTGCATAGTTTTCGAGATATTTCGGTTGGTGTGTTTTTAAAATTCAAACCCGATGAATCACCCTTTGAACTAAAACTTATAAACTAGTTTTTCGAAGGGAAAGGGATATAAATATATTGTATGTATATTATAGTATAATCAATTATGTAAAATCGTTTTTTTTTTATTTTTAACGGAAAATCGTTTACATTACACAAAAAGTTGATTTGTAATTAATATCCTCCACCTCATTTCACGCAATCATTCTTCTGCACACCCGCAATTTCCGCGAATTTTTGTACGGTTTTGATAATTGTGTGAGGTAATTGTAATGTCTTTATACAGGTATATTTGTCCGTGGTATGTTCGCAACGATCTGAAAGGTACGATTCAATTTCAATTCCACACCACGTGAAGAACGATTTCAAATTAATACAAGTTACGAAATGCATCAATTACCGCAAGACCAAAGACATTATGCAACGGGGCGTCAACTTCAGTCTGATTGATCGTCACACTTCAAGTGTGGTAACGTGACGTAACGGGAAATGGGTTCGAGCTGTGAATTTTCCGGATACGGCGCTGTTGTCGTAATTTCAGGGAGAAGGAGAGGAAAGAGGGAAAACGAATTAGGATGGATACGGAAAAGAAGTCTTGAACCAATGAAATAGATTTTGAAAAAATTATCAACCGATTTTTAAATTCACTAAACTTGTGGATATAAACCCGAATTTGTTTGTTAATTTGAAGCTTTTCTGTACATTGTTGTAAATGTACTAAACGTGCGCATAAGAAAATTAAGTAACGGGAATGATAGTTTTGCAACCATGATTAAAAAAAGGAATTTTGTTATATTTTATTTGAATTT
The DNA here is from genome assembly GCF_021901455.1 of Neodiprion lecontei. Classification (NCBI taxonomy): domain Eukaryota; kingdom Metazoa; phylum Arthropoda; class Insecta; order Hymenoptera; family Diprionidae; genus Neodiprion; species Neodiprion lecontei. The sequence continues at coordinate 6,537,973 of NC_060266.1, forward strand.
CCCATAATTTGTCGAATTTTTTTTTTGTTTGTGAAACACATCAAAATATCCACTGGATAGTTTTTCATTTTACTCATCATTTCTACTGAAAACATTTTTTTTTTTTTTTATAATTTTATTTGAATAAAAAGTAACATTTGAAACTTTTGTTCCCCTTAATTTTTGTCAATTATTTAACCTGATCAGTAAATTCCATTTACAGTGTATAGTAAAATTGATACTAAATTGATAAAAAATTATTTTAAACTGACTTGACAAATTTATCGTCAATTTAATGTACCGTTTGTGCATAAAACTTCCTATACATGTAGATTAGTAAATGTACAAAAAAAATAAAAAAACATTTTTAACCGTGCCTCAGCATTCTTAGATGATTTATGAAGCTAGTGAATTTCTCATCGAGAAACATTACGCGCTTAATTTCATTCACCGAATAATTTTCCAACATTTTTCAACGCGTTTTTGGGTGTGAATATCGAAAATTTGATATACATATACCCTAAATTCAGGAGATCGATTCGGATAAAATTTAAATAAAACTTTTCACTATAAATTTTTCGAGTACCAATTCTGGTTAAAAAATCAAGAGTATATCATTATTAGAACAATTATTACGTGTATCCTATAATCCAAGACAAAGACTTCCATCAATTTGGTTACAAAACAGCGAGTGGTTTTGATTTTTTCAATTATTAGTGCCAGAATCTCAAAGTGTGTAGTAATTTTCATAATAAACGGTGATTCGCCAATGCATGAATTGAATTTTAGTTCAAAAACGTGTATCGAGTGGAAATGTACAAGAAAATTTTCTCCAAATTTTTGAAAGTACCTGTACATGTCTTATGTAATTTGAATTTCGTAAAAATAAGTCGTTGAAAAATCTAAGGAGTTATATTCGGTGCAGGACAAGTGTCTTATTTATTTATTTATTTTTTTTTGTTATTTGTTGTTTTATTTTTTTTTTTTTTTTTCTTGTTGATTGATAACTATAGTCATACTAAATAGTTACTTTTACCAAATATTCTTTACAGTTCCAAACAAAAACTTGGACCATTATTAACAGGATTTTCCGGTAACTCAAACACTCTGTTATAAGTTGGATATTTGTTGTTAATAATTGACCAAATCGAAGTAGCAGCTTGCACGATTAGTTACAACCGTCTTTGGATACTTTCATTGCTACATCGATTTCCGATGTTTCCTTGACGGGTCGTCAGGAAGCCTGCACTAAGAAACTGCGATTGGGCTTGCAAGCACCCTCCGAACTTGACCCCGAATCCTTGGCTGAGGTTAGTTATTTGCGCATGTTATACGCAGCCGGCAATCAGCCGCGAAAAACCCGGGAATATGAATATTTTATAAAGCTGAAGACGCCGGTCGGAAATATTTATCTGTAGAGTTAATCTTACGAGTAAGTTGTGTAAATATTGAAAAGGATCAAAAACGCGATAATCCATTTCGTATATGAAGTGTCGAAATAAGGAGAAGTCAAAATTTGGAAAGGTAAAATATAGGAAATCGAAATATCAGCATTCGGACGATTATCTACACGTTTTGACGATTCTACATTTTACCTTTTTCATTTCTATCGTACGAATTTTTGCGTCACTGAGAATTCAATGTTTTTACCATCGATATTATATTTTCGCGCCTCTTCAAACTTTTACCCTCTGCAAGGAGGGAAAAGATTACTTTAGTCAAGTTACATTCGTTTCATTCGACTAAGCGCTGTAGTCAAATGTGGCGAACACAACACTTACTAAATTCAACAAAATACCTGTGACAACTTGATAAAGAACTGAATCAAGCCTTTGAATGATCATGCTGACTATCAATATATTCAAGCCAAAATGATGCGAGTTTCTAGCGATATGTCAATTTTGTACCAAGAAAATGTGCGATTGAAATGACTGAGAAATCAGAACAAATCAAGTTTTTTCTCTAATTCATGTTTGGTTGAGTCAAGAGTTCAATAATCGAAGCTGGTAATAAAATTTGTTGTTACAAAAATCTTCCGTATCGACTGAACATCAAAGTTATACAAGCGCACCAAACGTATTCTTGAAATAATAATAATTTATAATATTGATTACTCAAAATTTTTCGCTGATATACTCGATATTCAACGGATAGCACCCAAAAGCTTAAATTTGTACACTTAGAAGTATGAATGAGACACATGTGTCAATAATTTTTGATTGTTTGTCGACAATATCAATGCCGACGACTCAAAACTTGGTATAGTGCCTACTTCGTTTGTGATACGACTGATGACTCTGTCTCCCGTTATGAGTACCTGACTTACCAGCCGACTAGCCAGTTTTGTAACAATCCCTGAAGCTACTTCCGTAGCGAGAAGGTTCGCCGCCTAGTGACCGTTTATAGTACTAGTACACTGACGCTTACCATCCATATATCCTCTACCTGTTTCAAATCTATCTAAATTATCCGTTGGCTATATTCATGCACTTATTTTATTTAAAGTACCTAAATATCTCTGTCAACGAACGTGAGAATTGGAGGAACAACGCATAAACTTGAAATGAAATGATACTTAGTTGACTCAATTTTGGAAACACATCAAAATCTTCACTCGAATCGATACTTCACTCGATCGCGGCAAGAAAATCACGGAATTCGCTTGACTAAATCATTCTGACAAACTAACTGAATCGAAATTGTCCAACCGCAGTCTATATATCGAAGCGAATGAACTCCAAGAAAATCTATCTTGTTGGTTCAAGAATTCCTTTCCCTCCGTGAAAGGTCGGAACATAAAATAAAAAAGCATATTACTTAAACATTATAATTAAATAGCTACGGATGTGGAGGGACGCAAAAAGGATATCCTAAAGTTTGCATTATTATTTTGATCATTAGGACATAATTGACCTGTATTATGAAAATTCCATTTTGGGATGGCAGTCTCGGCGAAAAATTTCCATGCCTTGTAAATGAAACATGAAATTAGCGTGGCCGCAGGTGTTCCATTTCCCACATGACCAAAGAGCAACTGCAGGAATAATCAATTGAACCAATCCTTATAAATACGTTAAAGCATGTTTCGCGGTATTTTCGTTTGACATTTCGGACCCGGTCAACCTTGCCCTGCTAAATGCATGTATAAGGCTTCGTAAAAAAAAAAAAATAAATAAAATAAAAATGCTGCAGGATCCACGATCCTAGACGTCGAGGCGCTAGCGTCTCGTTTTACGGCGAGATTCGCAAGACGCGAGAAGAGACAATATTATTACTTTTTCCGTAAAGAAGAGAAGCAGACGATGACGGCGCCGTCGTTACTCGTTTCGTTGAAATTTGGCGCCGGTCGGTAAGTCCGTGGAATCTTTATTGCCGAATTGAATTACGGTTATTTCAACCCAACAAGGAAACTTCATACGGAATAATATGTTTTTACAGACTCACTGTGACAGGTCTGATTTAATTTTTCAGTGGTTAATTCAATGTTACCCATTTTTTGATTATCGTGAATATTCATGCAATGTTTTTAAATCGAATATCCAACGATGCTGACATAATGAGAAAAACATCGCTACACTGAGAGAAATTTTTAGTTCCGATTACCGCTCGGTCCTTAACTATTTTCATTTTTTACCAAAATCGAAAATTATAGTTCTAGGTAGAAAATGAAAATTAGTTTTCCAGCTGTTACCGGAAAGTCTAGTATCCGTTACTATATTTTCTTGCAAGTGTTGCGAAAATTTAGCGCTCGTGTAACGATAAATTGACGTTAAAGCCTTGTTTAACTAAAAAAGTGGAGTAAACCGAAGAAACTGATTTTGCGTCGCAATTAATAAAACAGGATCAAAAATAGTGCAAAATGGTTACGCGTATCTCGTTTTTCGTAATTCCAACAACATTCTTTTCATTTTCAATTTCATATTCAATTCTCAATCGAACGAATGAACTTTATTCATTAACTATTTTGAAGTGATTTAAAATTTCATTCTACAAATTCACGAAAACAAATTTAACACTTGTTGAAAAATAAAGACAAAACATTGTTGCAGTAAATTTTTAGAGAATGGTCTTCACAACGAAATGTTTCATCATGGAGTAAAATTGGAAGGATCGACTAGATTTTTCACCGATTTTGAAACGATTTGAAACAAAGGATGGATATTTGTTGAAAGCTTTTTTCTATAATACCAGTATTTATGAAAAAAATTTTTTTTTTTAATTCCATTGAGAGATTTTCGCGACTTGGGAAAATAATGATTTGCAGATTATGCAACGCGTGCATATCCGGTAATAAATTTAATAAAAAAAGAACGATTTTTGGCCAACCAGCTTTCTTGTAAGACCGGAATAAAATAATTCATTGATTTCGTGAAACGAGTCCGTTTCAGCAGTATCGTCGATTTCCATCGATCGTTGATATGCACAGGCACCTCATACAAGGTTATACCTGTGTAGTGTAATAAATACTTTATGTCACGAAACAGTTTTTCGCTCGGTATATATATACATATATATACACATATATATGGTCAATGCCTGCTAACAGCCTCAAACTTCCTCGTTTTCCTAGCATTCTACGTACAGTTAGAAAATCTAACCGGTGGAAAAAAATCTGCGATTAATTTCCACCCCAAATGTAGCCATTATAAATTTCTTTTGTTCCCCTCTTTGATCGTTGATATTTTAACCCTTTTGGAAAAAAATTCATTACGAAATTTTCGGACGAGGGATTTTTTTTTTGTTTTCTCAAGAGATGGAGTTTTTCAACAGATTCAATACTTGGCTGAAAAAAAAATATATTCAATACTGTCTCTTCGTTAAAGAATATTTCCAAGTCGAAAAAGTCCAGGTAAAGTGGTCAAAAAAAGTTGCGTGTAATTTTCGTGCTCATTTCTAATTTTACAGGCTATTTAAAATTAATTTTTCACGTGAATAAAAAAAAAAAATATTCACCTTTCCAGAATAGCTTCAAAAATCATGAAAAAAAAAAATTTTTAAGCTCAGCATTTGTTAATAAATGCTTATAACTCTTGATATGAAAATAGTTTCGAAAAATTCTAGATAATATTCAGTTTCGAGAGGATGATAACGTTGTTGTTGTCGCAGTTGTTTTTGTCCAACTGTTTCTATCTGGAGGATAAAAACATAAAACTGTTAAAAAAGAAAAATGTATTTTTTATACACATAAAAGAGATTTTGTTGGATTTATCGAATAAAGCGATAAAATATGTCGAAAGAAATGTTCCATTAATTCAAATAAATAATCATGCTTCAGTCTCTTTTTCTGAAACAAATGACAAATCTTTGAAGCAAGAAAAATATTTCTATCGTCATATTTTATCGCGATATTTGGTAAAATCAAAAAATCCTTTCTACGTTTGAGGGATTGTTAGAAAATTCTAGTAACTTTCTCATTCAGCTACCGTCACAACAACGGCTTGAATATCGCTACGATTACATCTGTAAATGTATCACAAAAAACTGCACCGCGAAAAGAATTTATTTATTGTAAACAAACGTATATTTCGATACGGTGAAAATAAGTGTATCGTTATTATTATGAAATTTTAGTTGATCCAAACATGATTAAGTCAACCGTTAAATAATTTCTGTCGATTGTTACTTGGCTGAATTAAAATTTTATAATTATAACAAAATAATTTTATTTGCCGTGTGCAGATATGTACGTTTGTTAATAATAAAAAAAAACTCTTTTCTCAATGTATTTAATACGCTGCTCGTCTAGTTCACTAGATTGTTTGCACAAAATACCTTAATTTTTTTTTTTTTTTGCCTCGAACAACCATACAATTTTCGCTTCAATTACGGTGACAAATTAGTTGGATGAATATAATCAGATTTTTTCTAAAATCGATCATGTAAACGGGACCCTTAATTTGGGACTCACGCGTGATGTCGATGCTCGATGAATCTCCCGTGACGATCGTCAGCAATTCCATAAATGCCGGCGACTGCAGCCATGCCGAATTAAAATTACCCTCGCCAGCATAGATTTACACAAGCGGTTATCCTCGGCAAAATGACTGACAGGCAAATGACTTCAGATTCCGCATCAGTATCGTCATAAGGAGTAGCAGCAACAGCAACGTCATGCCGTGGCTGCAAACGGCATCTGATAACCGGAAGTAATTCCGGCACGCTCCGCAGCGATTCAGGCACTGCATGTCTTTCACCGAAGTAAAATAAACCTTCTGATACACGTAAATTTATATGCATGTGTGTACAGTTTTAGTCGATTTTAGTCCCTTTCATTTTACTCCTCGACGGCTCTTCCATGATTTCATCGGTAATTCGAATGTCAGCCCTGATAAAAAAGCGTCTTTTAACAAAAATTCGTCAATTTTTAATCACACCTGTACGATAGGTTCGAGTTGATTCTTCTGTGTGAACGAGGTATAATAAGAAGTTGTTACTAAAGATTGAGCTAATCTCGAAAAGTCGAAACGTCTCTGAGAGAATGAAGACTGTTGTTATGTAAGGTCACAAGGGCGGGGTTGAAGTTCAGAATTTGAAAAGTTCCGAAAGCACCTAATTCCGAATTATTCAATGAAACTTGAAGCGAAGAAATCAAAACCTTACGAAACAACAAAGTTTTGAATGTTCGGAAGCTCGACTGATCGGAGTTCCGAAATACTAGATTCTGAAAATTCAAGTTACGACAGAGCAAAGTTCCAAAAAATAAAGTTCCGGTAGAGCAAAATTCCGAACAATAAAGTTTCGGCTGAGTAAAATTCCGAATATTAAAATACACTCGCACAACGAGTGGGTATAAAAAATCAGAAAGACCAAAAATCAGAATGACCAGGATTCCTGACACAAAAATATCGAAAATCCAAATCAACGTGGTGAAATTTCACCAAGCCAGAAATTCATAAAACTGAAAATCTTCAATCATTCGGAAATTCGATGTTTCAGATTTTGAAATTTTTCAATTTTTGCACTCTCGGAACTTTGAACGTTGGATTTCGAACAATCCGAAACTTTGATGTTTCGTCAAAGTTTGATTTCTCTACTTCGAGTTTCGGCACAAAAAAATTCCACAAATTTGTTGCTTTGAGAACTTTTAAAATTCAGAATTTCAACCCCTCCCCCAAATTATAGTCTTCTTATATATTCAAATTAGTAAAAAGCAATTCTTCGCAACATTTTTTATGAAAACTAAACGATTATTTGACCACGTTTTTTCATCAATTGATCGGTTCATTTCGTTGTACCTAATCACTTGGCTAGAATCGAGTATAAGCTATCAGTGACGAGGAAAAAAGAGAGAAAAAAAAAAAAAAAAAAAACAGACACAAGATATCGAACGCTCGCGGTTACGCCAAATCAATGAAAACATCGAGACAACTGTGCTGTACTACGGAACGTTTCAAATAAATAATTCGTTCATGCACGTCCCTTCACTTCATACACGCGGCTGCGTAGCTTCAATGAAAAGGATGTACTTCTGTGTTATATGCATACGTGAAATAGAATTTCAACCGTTGCGGTAAATTTTTCATGTTTTATCCGATCTTTTCTTTTTTTTTTTTTTTTTTGTTCGTTTGTTTTCTTGATAAAAAAAACCTTGTCCCATTTATATAATTACTCCCTCGTTACGATTAAAATTTAATTCTGATACTATTTTGAGGTGGTTGGTTTTTGCAATAAAAAAAAAAAACATTGAAGCCTTTTATCAAGTTTATTAGAACATCTATTTGAAAATACATAAATGTATGGATGCTCTGTTTGATATCGTTTGAAAATATTAACAAAATCTATTTCAATTTCTTCGATTTCTCTTTGAAATGGTTCATTTGATTTGGAAAATTATTTTCTACAAATTCACTGGGACACTTTTTTTTTTTTTTTTTTATCGTGTTGGTATCATTAAATGTTTAGTTTTGGAATATTGTACTCGATAATAATTGCGACCAATAAATGATAACGTCGAATTGACTATTCAAAAAAAGAAAAAAAAAAAAGAAAAACTTTTTCAGTGCATTTTTATCAAACAGTCTTCAGAATAAAATGATCAATCTAAGAATGAATTCGAACGAATCCGCAATACAATTTTCAACAATTTCACAGTGATCTCGACAGCAGCATCGACACTTGAGCTTTCGTTGATAACTCCGGTATTTTTCACTTATTTATATTGAAAAAAGATACTTGCAGCTCAAGTATACAAAAATTTCTATCTCACGATAAACCCAATGAGATGCATCGATTTGTAACCAACCATTATCCTCAAATCTACTCGGATTAAATTTTTCACCGTATACCGACAACCGAAGCTTTTCGACTCGATTCGATGAACGATCAAAGAGGAGAATAAAAAACCGATTCTGAATGCCATTGCATTGTTTTTGAAAACACTGGATTTCCGCAACTAAATATTTTCCGAAAAAAAAAAAAAAAAATGAAAAATATTACGATTAGAGTCGCTTTTCACCCTAGAACGGTAAAGTTGTTTTATTTATAATTTTTTCACCTCTTTCAGTGACGGGGGGCGTGAAAAAACTTCCCAATCTTGTAAATTCCATCGTTCGGGTACACCGTATCGTTAAACGTCTTACAGGGTCTCATTTTCTTCGTTTTTTTTTTTTAAATAAAGAATCACGCGTGCCGAAACAACTTTTCACTCGAGTTCGAAAAAATTGGTCAAAAATTGTCGAAGGGTGCGTTTTATCGTTGCAAAAAAAAAAAGAAACCACGCAGGCCAAAAAACTTTTTGCTAAAAACTTGGACAAAAAAGTGGTCAAAAATTGATTCACGTGTCCCGAGTCGTAAAAACGTTAAAGACTGTCCTCTTGCGGCGGTAAATTTGAATTCGCGTCAGGTGTTTTTTTAACCACCCTCCGTTACCGTTCCGGGGTTAATTCTCCTCTGGTACGGTTAATCGGTGCTTTAAAGCTCTCGGCGAGTACTTTGATCCTGATCCCGATCCTGATCCTGATCCCGTTTGGATCTACGAGGCGTGAGGAACGTCACGCGTCTGCAATGAAACGATTATTATCATCCGCGAGAGAATTATACAGGATAATAGGACGTGCATCAGTCGCATGTCGATGCGACTGCTTCTGGATGGTAGATCCATACAGGCATAGTTATAGGCGGTTTATAATGGGCGCACGTTGCGTGAGTTACACGTTGTATACCATACGAGTGACTCCGTTGGTCCGTTGAAATTTGCAAACTCGAGCGTATTTTCCACGTAAGCGCTCGTCGATTCGATCGTCACACTTTCCCAGGATATCATAATAAAAACTCCACGCGACTCGATGGTGACTTTTTCATGTACAAAACCCGTCGCTATTGTTACTTATTACCGACTATACTCCACCCTTCTTTCTCACTCTATCATCGTCACTTTTTCATTTATAATTTATTCATACGTTTATATTTATCCCCTCACTTTGCCACACACCGATGCGCACAAAAACTACGAACCGGCACTTCACCCCGACGATAAACGCCGCGCGGTGAAACACTTGAGCGGAAATAAAAACCATAAAGAAAAAAATGACGAAAATTTATCAAACTCGAAAGAAATGTCGAACGTTTCGAATTAACACTTCATTAAAATCCACTCGATACGATACACCAACGATTAATCGTCATTAAGAATTCGATTTATTCATCGAAAATCGTGGTAAAGTAAAAACAGGGGGAAAAAAAATGTTTCCCCATCGTCAAACATTGTCGGTGAGAAATCCAATTTTTGATTTGCTTATTATTTTTTCTTTGTTACTTTTCTTTTCCAAGTTACCGTTCAATCACCGTACAAAATCACAAACTAATTATTGTTACACCGTCCGTTGTTAAAAAAAAAAAAATCATTGAATCTACGACGTTGATTTTTGCGCGATTTTTGTACGAAAAATTGGGGAAAATTTCCAACAGATCGACAACAAATATCTAATTTTTTTATTTTCTCTTCTTAATTTTTTTTTTTTTATTTTTTCATTTTTTATTTTTTTTTATCGTTTTGTTTCGTTTCCCTTATCTTTCACACACGCACGACGACGACGTAACTCCGGCACACACTGAAATACACCCGGAATACGAAGTTTCATCGAGGAACCGGAGGTGGCTCGCAATCAGCGACGACGTCTGCTGGTCCCTCGGTCACAATGCGACGCGACGCTGCTCGCCGCGTCACCCTCGAGGCGCGTGCCTCTTTCATCCACCCCCGAACCCCGCCAGATGGCCCGAGTACGCCACCGTAGGTGGTTTAAGGCACTAGCGTGCACGAGGATTTGGGACGAGAAAAAAAAGAAAAGACTTTTTTTTTACCTTGTGTTTTTCTTTTTTTTTTTTTTCTTCAAAATTGAATTTTTGACTTTCGGGGGCGATGAAAAATAACTTCCTTTCGTTTTTTTCTCTCTCGAAACAGAGAAACGGGAAGTCAAATCAAAGAAAAAAAAAACCAATACCGTTCTAGGGTGAAGAGCGACTCTAATCGTAATATTTTTCTTCTTTTTTATTTTTTTTTTTTTGAAAATATTTAGGTGCGGGATTCCAGTGTTTTCAAAAACAATGCAATGGCATTTAGAATCGGTTTTTTATTCTCCTCTTCGATCGTTGATCGAATCGAGTCGAAAAGCTTCGGTTGTCGGTATACGGTGAAAAATTTCATCGGAGTAGATTTGAGGATAATGGTTGGTTACAAATCGATGCATCTCATTGGGTTTATCATGAGATAGAAATTTTTGTATACTTGAGCTGCAAGTATCTTTTTTCAATATAAATAATTGAAAAATACCGGAGTTATCAACGAAAGCTTAAGTGTCGATGCTGCTTTCGAGATCACTGTGAAATTGTTGAAAATCGGATTGTGGATTCGATCGAATTGATTTTTAGATTGATCATTTTTTTTTTACTTTTTTTTTTTTACTACTTTTTCTTACCTTTTTTTACCGTTTCTCTCTGTTTCGAGAGAGAAAATACAGAAGGAAGTTATTTTCCATCGCCCCCGAAAGTCAAAAATTCAAGTTTTCACTGGATATTCACGTTTTGAAGTTTAGAGAATCATCTCGAAAAATTTTCGGACAGACGCCTCTGTGTGTGATCAATTTTTTTGTTCGACGATATGTGGAGAACGAGTTACGAGATTTTAATGATTTTGGTCTGAACCGACGCGGCTTTTCCAAGCTTGGAACTAATCAGATTTTGGGTTTGATCGCTTCGGTACCTAGTCATTTATTGAAATAGTAAAATTTCAAAAAAACGTATAAAAATGATAATGGTTTGAGAATGGATGAATGAATTTGAATGAAAATTAGCACCGTGACGATTTTTGGTTCGCTTATCACACTGAGAGAAATTTTTAGTTCCAACTGGAAGTTTGAGGGCTGCCTCATGGACAGTCTAAAGCCACCTGTATTTTTCTTTTTAAATTTTTTTACAGTTGGATTTTTGAACACAGTTAGTAGGTGCAAGGTTTTATAGAGCTTCAGTTTCTATTTAGATTGAAAAATATCAATGTACAATGGACTTATAGTCGATACAAAAAATTATATATTCAATTATCAGTTAGCACAATAAATCTATTCGCCCGATTTATTTGAAATTTAGACTGATTCAGTTAATATTAACATGTTTTCATAAGATAATCGGGTGACTTAAAAAAAAAAAAAATGTTCGTAATAACAAATGATTGAGTTCGTTGTTATATTTTTTCACCAAATCACCAGTTTCACAATTCTTCTAAACATTTTTCTTCAAAGTTTCCGGCCATACATTAAGAAAATGTTATAATCAAGGTATCTGTTCAAATTTTAAGTCAATTGGACGAACATCTTTTTTGTATTATTAATATTCTCATTGTCAATTGATAGTTTTTGCTTGAAGAAAAAAAAAAAAAGAAAAAACGAAACTCCGTTACAACTTTGTACTTTATAACTGTGTGTACAAATCCGACCTCGTACTTTTAATATCCTTAAACGAAATAAAAAATTTGTGGAAAATCGACGTATATTTTGGTACAAATCATTATTTCGGTACTTTCTTTGCAAAATGTAACGATATAGCGAGCATGAGCTGTCAATATCAAAATATCCAAGATCTTAATGTTCCTGGTTATAAAATTGATGAAGCTTTGTTTGCCTGGATTTGCATGGTAAGCTGGATGTCAAGAAATTCGATCAGCTGTTTAGACACGTATCTTAATATTTCAATGAATGATTAAGTATGGAAATTTAAATATTTGCTCGTTATCTAAAATTGTTTTCATTCTTACTACTGTTTGTATCGGAAAACGATGTTTCGTTACATCGAATTTACCGACTGAGAAAAATTTTTGCAGAAAATCGATATCAAATTTTCGGTACCGAAACATTTCCATTCATACATATATTACAAAATATAGTTTTATAATTTTGAAATCATCGCGTATTGAATATTATCAAAATCTTTTCACTTCAGAGAATTATTTCTTAGTTTCGGATAAGAATTTATACTTACAAAGAAGGGAAGACGCACATTTTTCATTTCCATAATTTCAATGTTAAATTCGGTGAATTTCAGAATAATTTTCTTCGAGTGGAACAATTTGAAAATCAGAGAACGAAAAAATCGAGATACGAAATTTTTTTCAACTAGATCGTTTAAATGTTGAATAAATTGTTTCTTCTGAATTTCAGATTCTTGTGTATTTCAGATTTTCTAATCGACTCGTTTCCGAAATCAAGCCAAAAGTTTGTCAAAAATTGAAAAATCGAATTTTTCGGAATACAGAGGTAAAAAAAGGTAACGCGATTCACAAATTTTTCAACCACATTATTCGAATGTAAAATAAATTTTGTCTTGATAAGTTAAGATTATTTCAAAATTGAGATTTTTCCAACCGGTCGTTTCCGAAATCATCTCCACATCACCTAGAAAAACCTATTCCGGGAGGCAAATAAATTTTTATAGCTGTATTATATACATATGATTAACCTACTAAAACTTGAGTGACAGAAAATAGACTTAATTCAATTGGAAGAAACTTTTTATCGTAGACTAATCAAACTAAACTATGTCAACAAAGCATAAAATTGTGAGGATAAAGAAACTCCATTCATTCAAGCAAACATTTGTATAGTATATCAAATAGAATTCCCACAAGTAGGTTCGTACATCTACGATAAAAAAAATTTCAAATACTCTACGCTTATTTCATTTCTGTCTTTCATAATTTTATTTCACGTGTGAAAAGCGAATAATTGACAGTTATATACCGATATAATCGTGTGTACGTGAATCAAATCTCGTTCAATTGGATTAGTTAAATACTTCAATCAATTGCTCGCAGGAAAAAATATCATTTCATTCTCCGTTTCTATTTTTTTTTTTTTTCAATTTTTCTCCAGTGTTTATTCCATTAACTTTATTGCCAACAGTGAAAAATGTACTTGTCTAATGAAACATCAAAGTTTCGGGGCCAAAACCCAACACTCAAAGTTCGAAAGGTGCAAAATTCCGAAAAGACGTAACTCCGATAAGTCAAAGTTTCGAAAGTGCAAAAATTAGAAAATTAAAAATTCTGAAACATCAAAATTCCGAATGATCCAAGATTTTCAGTTCCGAGAATTTACGGCTTTGTGAAATTTCACCACGTTGATCTTTCTTTTGGATTTTCGATGTTTTTGTGTTCGGAATCCTGGTCAATCTCATTTTTGGTCTTTCTAATTTTTTACAGCCACTCGCTGAGTGAGTATATTTTAATTGTGGGAATTTTACTCTATCGAAAGTTTATTGTTCGGAACTTTGCTCTATCGTAATTTGAATTTTCGGAATCTTGCATTTCGTAACTTTAAGCCTTCGGGTCTCCAACCATTTGAAACTTTGTTATTTCGTAAAAATTTGACTTCTTTATTGAAGAACTTGAAAATTTCGCCATCAAATAATTCGAAATTGGACGCTCTCTGAACTTTTCAAATTCGGAGCTTGAACTCCGCCCCGTTGAAACAACAAAAAAGCATGAAACGAATGGTTTCGATGTAAACCAGTAATCTTGAAATTCCATCTCAAAGTATGTCTTCGTATTTTTCCCTGACATCGGAAAGCCAATTCTGAGACAAAAGCGCGAACTCCGAGGGAAAAAATTTACACAAAGTCCGCTGTAATTAATCCTCGCTTTAGACACAAAATCAAAAACGTTTCATTTCCATTCTCCAACGCATGATAAATATCAATACCGAACGATTGCTAGTTGAGTTGATACACATTCGTCATTTGAAATATCACTTCTACGTCACGGACTTTACGAACTCGACAGCTTCCGATTATCCGATCCGTAGCAAAGCGATTTGAACGCTTTATCTGTTCACAGAAGCATTTCTGGTATTCCGAAAACTTATCTCCTTTGATGTATTCTCTGGAGAAATGATCCGTTTTGTGGTTTGAGACAATAAACTGTCGATTGCCGGTTAAATGTGTTTCAATATTTGTTATATAATACAATTTACGAATACAGAATGAATTACGCGGAGTATAAAATTTAGTGATTCGAAGTAAATTTCATTCGATTTATACAAAGATTTAATTAAATTTAAAATAAATGATATTTGGTTTGATATTAGTGAAGAAGCCAACACTTGTCAGGATATTTTTAGCAAGAAAATAAAACGCGAATCTCGTGTCGAGAGATAAATTTTGTTGTTTCAAATTCAAATAACTCATTGACATTAACGAAACTCTAGTTTCTTAATATGCCTTCATTATTCCACGATTTATTACGACGAAAAAACGTGTTCTGAATTTTATCCATTTGAAAATTTGAAAGGGGAATTTTATTGAAATTTTCTAACTGTAGAACAGATTTAGATAAAAATTTCGTTTCAAGTTGAGAAATTAAAATGCTAGGCGTAAAAAGTAATACGAATACAACGAACATCGTCCAAAGTATTTCCTGCAATAAAATGAGTGATAAAAACTCGCGTCTTTTCGTCAAGTAAGCAGGACTTTTATCCTGTAGTTACTTGAAGTGAAAGTCAAGAAATTATACAATATTGGCAAGTCACAAAGTATGATTCAGAAATATTTACCAATCGATTTTGTTTACATCTCTACCGTATTATTTCAGTATTAAGAGACCGCAAAATAGAAAATAAAAACCATCAAACTCGATGAATAAAAATTTGTGATACACATTTTCTGCGGCGTGAACCGAATATTTTAAAACGAATATTGAAATGTCTCGAAATTTATACAGGACAGAAATATTCCGAATGAGTTCGTTTTTTCAGCTTATTGAAAAAAAAAGATATATGTATATATATTTTACAAACAATTCAAAATTTGATCAGTTTTTTTCAGCGATGTCAGGTTGAACAAAATTATCTGAGCGTCAATTGTTGGTTTTTCATCTCAGGTTTAAATGCATGCATTAAAAATGAGGAAAATTTTTTCCATTACAAAAATCTCGAATTCAAAACTTAAGATATGCGAAATTTCAATCATATCCGCAGATTTTTTTTACCCAGTCTAATAACGATGTGTGCACTCAGAGAAATTTTAAGTTCCGGTTACCGCTCAGTCCTCAACTATTTTCATTTTTTACCGCAATCGAAAAATATAGTTCTAGGTAGAAAATGAAAATTAGTTTTCTATCCGTTACCGGAAAGTCTAGTATCCGTTACTATTCTTTCTCATTACGATCACTGTTACTATACTTTCTTGCAACTGTTGCGAAAATTTAATGCTCGTGCAAGAATAAATTGACGTTAAAGCCTTATTTAACTAAAAAAGTAGAGTAAACCTCACAAACTGATTTTGCGTTGCAATAACCAAAAAAGGATCGACAATAGCGCAAAATGGTTAGGCGTACCTCGTTTTTCCTAATTCCAACAATATTCAAACAGTTTTTTCCACGATACCTGTTTTATTCAATTTTTCTAGTTACTGTTACAAATAAATTTTTCTCAGTGTGTATAATTTTTATTATGATCAGTCGAACAGCGCGATGTTTGGTTTACATGATGTGAATTGGCGCGAGTGAATCCGCCGTGGCAATAAATTTCAACGCCCACACTTGGCGTGATGGATTATACATATATATATGGATGTGTATGTATATGTATATCTACTTTTTGCAATACCAACCGCGATGTTAATTCCAAACGTCCGTCACTCCCGCATCCACCGAGAAAATAGTTGGCGTAACGCGTCGCAAGATTTGAAAAGTGGATACCGAGAGTGAGAAAAAAAATTCATCTCAGTACTGAAGACGAATCAAATATTCCTCCGTCAGCTGAAATCATGACGACGTGAAATAAGAACCAAGAAACCTTTAACGCGAGTCCGAATTCGAGATTATTTGCTTACATATCTAATTTTTCGTATCCACATCTACGGATTAATTTTTCATTCTGATCACTGTGCAGTCTTCTATTCTTCTCATTTTTCAAAATGATCGGAAAATAAAATTCTGACCAGAAAATGAAAACGAGTTTCACATCTGCGATCAGAAAATTTTATAATACTACTTTCTTATTCTTCATTCTCTTTTTTCTTTTTCACATGATCAGACGTACTATATTTTCTTGAAACTGTTGTTTAACTAAAAAAATATACTAGAATAAACGAACAGATTTTCCATTGCAATATGATTATAAAATTTAGTATCACCAACTCTGATCACTCTGTTAGGAATTGTTTACTTTTACAACATCTTCTTGCGATTCCGCCAATATGTTTACAATTTTATTGTAACGATGACGTTTTTATTTAATTCAATTTTATAAATACTGTAAGAATGAAAATTTTCCTCCGCATCCAGTTTCGGATAATGAGAAACAATTAGGAGTCTGAACGTTGTTTCGAAAGTAACGTACGAGCTTTTCTCTTTTTCTCTTTCTCGGTTCCTTGTCTCTCTCTCTCTTTCTCTCCGCGATTATCCCACATTTAAAAGCTCTCATTAAAAGCTCACGTGTTAAACTTCGTCAGTTCCGCAAGCAGCCCCTGCATTAGTAGATAATTCTGCTGCCGTTCGGAAAACGTGTTTTGTAAAATAGCGCAGTCCACAAGGTGTCGTTAAATTCAATTCAAATCGTCAGAGGTGGTAGTTTTTTTTATCGATTTCCTTACGCGCTGCGGTAAGTCGCCACGGAAAATCGTCTAGCGATTTTTACTACCCGTAGAATCGATCGGAAAATGGTCAAGAAGTAAACGTGGAGTGACTCGCTTTGCTCCGTTTCGTATGGCAAACAGGTTACCTTCTTATTCTCCATCTTCCTCTCCACAAAATTATTTCCCTGAAGAAACTTTCAATCCCTGAAACTTGTCTCATGATTGCACAAAACAGTGAAAAATTAACGACTGTGAAAAGAATTAAAAATATTTCTCTCCTCTTATATACGAATAAAAAAATAAAAATAAATAACGTCCTATACATCGTCAAGGTACTTTATCCAGCCTTACAGCGAGGTTTAATCTACCGTTCAGTTCTGTTCAATACCCAGAGTTTCGCCGGTGAACTTTGACCTGGAACATCATGCCTACACCGCATTTGGCTGCTGCGGCATCCCGATTCGTATATATGACCGCAAAGCTCAATGCAATTATAGGGACTAAATGGTTGGTTTAAGGCCGCGGCTAAGGTTCTATGTGGATGTAAAACATATCAGCCATTCCGTGCCAAGTCTAGCCGTATGATAGATTTTTTTTAATCGTGTGTGAATCGATGGTTTCCAGATTTAAAAAAGAATGGGACGCCAGTTTTTATATTTTTTTTTTGGGGGGGGGTTTCAATTTTTCATCTTAATAATCCTAACATAATTAGTTATCAGTTTTTTTTTTTTTTTGTGGATTAATTTTTCTAGGGATTTGTCGAAATTTAACGATAAAACTGAATGATTTAAATCACTCTGATGTGAATAGAAAAATCTTAACTCACATTTCCATTCCGTTTTTAAAATCATTGATCCGCAAATGAAAAAAAATTGCGCAGTATTTTTCTAAAACCGAATTATAATCGTTTTTGAATTGATTTTGATGATTTAGTGATTTGTAACAAAGAAAAAAGGGTGAAGACTGTTGAAAACAGAATTTGAAAAACAGGTTTTATGGTTCTTGGGATAAGGACTCTTACTTTCATATAACCTGGACGAAAAATATTTATAAAAAAAGACAAATATTGAAACATCAAAATTCAACTACAAATAGCTCAGTTTTTCAAGTATTACGCAACTATTTTTTTACTGTAAATCATTTCAATTTGTTATTATACAATCAAAATTTGTATACATATTTGGGCAACATTGAACTTCATTCTGATATTTTTTATCTGTGATAATAATGGTTTCTAAAGCTGCTATAGCCGATCTCCAGGAGCACCTCTAAAAAAAGGCTTCTTGCTGAACTGAGAAAACGAAAAAGATTGAATTTATTGAAAGTATTATCTGGCGCTTAACCAAAGGTATAAAAAGAATATTAATTTTCTACCAAACGATGCCTTCTCAAAAGAAAAATTCGACTTCCCGTTAAAAAATCTCGCTTCAATTTGTTTATAAAATGGAAAATTTTTACGAATGAAAAAAAAATCTCCGATCAAGGACAAAAGAATATATTCATTAAGCTTGTGCAAAAATTTGAGACTGATCGGTTCAGCCGTTTTCAAGAAATCTTGCTGACCGACTTTGAAAACACAGTTTTGAGAAAATCGTGTTCGAAGTTTCAAGGGCACTTTCAAACGCTTCAGAGCGTCTTTGCACTGAGAAAAATTTCAATTGTTGTAGTAACTCAAAAAATTCAGTAAAACAGGTATCGTTAAAAAAAACTGTTTGAATATTGTTGGAATTACGAAAAACGTGAAATTTTTCGTTTACATACTTGAATATATGTTTGTTACGAAAATGGAATTTGAAAAAAAAAAAAAAAATATTGTTTCAAAAAAAATCCAGTCTTCGTATAAACCCCTCGAGTTTACGCGATCGCAATTGAACCGTGACAATCACGAAACAATTATAGGTACATATAACGGTGCTAATGTTTTCCCCGTCCATTCGACGGGTCGATATATTCCCTCGTATCGAACAATGCTAGTTGCAGGTGGTCTATTACACGCTAGTCTCATTATGCAGGCGTGTTCGGAGATGACATCGAGCCAAGGGTTGACGGAGCACTGCATGCGGGGGTGTTAAGTAGACTGTTGAGTAATAATACTCCGTGGGTGCGATTCTCACTCGACAGCGCGAGCTATTGAGACTGTTTAATCAAATCACTATATCCTCCGTTTCAGAATTTAGGTGTAGGTAATCCAGATTTTCCACGGGTATAGTATTCCTGAGTCCATATCGTTTTCCGTGCATCGGTGAAACACGGAGTGGAGCGAAAGTTAACCCTTTAAGTCGCACGTTTTTCAACTCAATCCTTTGGCCCGCATTTTATTGCTCGGTGGTTTCTCGGGTCAACGATTACGAATCTCAGGTCTGAATTTGAATGCATCGCCATGCTGGATCCGCCATCTTGGATTTATACATGATCAAATTCTAACTTCAGATTCGTAATCAGTGACCCCAAAAACCCCCGAGTAACACGTTTCTGCCAAAATCATCGAATTTCGATAGTTTTTTCGATTTGACAACCGCCATATTGGATCCGCCATCTTGGATTTGGAAATTATCAAATTCTGACTTCAGATTCGTAATCAGCGACCCCAAAAACTCCCGAGTAACACGTTTCTGCCAAAATCATCGAATTTCGATAGTTTTTTCGATTTGACAACCGCCATGTTGGATCCGCCATCTTGGATTTGAAAATTATCAAATTCTGACTTCAAATTCGTAATCAGCGACCCCAAAAACCCCCGAATAACACGTTTCTGCCAAAATGATCGAATTTCGATAGTTTTTTCGATTTGACAACCGCCATCTTGGATTTGAAAATTATCAAATTCTGACTTCAAATTCGTAATCAGCGACCCCAAAAACCCCCGAGTAACACATTTCTGCCAAAATCATCGAATTTCGATAGTTTTTTCGATTTGACAACCGCCATCTTGGATTTGAAAATTATCAAATTCAGACTTCAGATTCGTAATCAGCGACCCCAAAAACCCCTGAGTAACACGTTTCTGCAAAAATCATCGAATCTTGATAGTTTTTTCGATTTGACAACCGCCATGTTGGATCCGCCATCTTGGATTTGTAAATTATCAAATTCCGACTTCAGATTCGTGATCAGCGACCCCAATAATTCCCGAAGAATAAAAATTCAGGCTAAAATATTGCGTGGAAAAATGTGTGATTGAAAAGGCAGACTCGTATGTGTTTGTTATTCCAAAACTTATACTACCATAACCTAAAAATTTGTGGAAGAATATTTTGTACGAATTATAGTAACGGTTTTCAAAATGTCTCCAAAATCTCCCCTCAAATCCTATCGAGATCACAAAACAGCGAATGGCTAATAAACCGAAATATTCAAGAGTAGCGATAATTTTTCAAGCAAACAACTTCACCTCTCAATGTAATTAAAAATTCCATGTAATTAAGCGTGTAGCCTGTAATTAAAATTCGATTGAATAGAAATTGTAATTAAGTAATGCTCGAAACTGTTTTTATTACTTTGTCGGAGTGTTGTTTTATTCGTCTTCGCTGTTATTATATAGTAATCAATATTTCCATTAAATTATTAACATAGAAATAAAAGAAAGAAAAAAGAAGCGAAACATTGAGTGAAACTGCGAGGGCATTTTACCAAGATGCTGTTTTTTTTGTTGCCATGTAAGAGCTATTTATTTTGATACAGCTTATCCAGCAGTGCCAAGTTGAATCCGAATCGGCTCTTTTGTACGAGGAAAGAAAAATTCTTGACTCGTTTTCGACGCGAAGAAAAAAGAAACAAACACGTAGCCTTAAAAACGAAAGCTTCTAAGGTCAAATGAGAAAAGTAAGATATTCTTTTCGATCGATTGAACTGAACAGTAAAATTTTGAAATCGCGATATTCCTTTAGTGTGAATCAGGGTTGGAAATTTTTTAATGAAAAAGTGATGCATTAACCATTACTTTTTCAATTCATAATGGAAATAATTTTCATCGCAACATTAAATTTAATGTAGTGGAAATAATTTCCATTAAATCGTTAAATTTAATGTTTTATTGGGAATAATTTCCATTAAATCATTCAATTTAATGCTGTAATGGAAATTATTTCCATTATGAATTGCAAAAGTAATGGTTAATGCATTACTTTTTCATTAAAAAATTTGCAACCCTGCCCCGAAACAAACAAACGAAGATTTGAAACTGGTTAATAGTCCGCTCTCCCTTTGTCTGCAGCATAATGGAAAAGTGTTCCACTTTGAAACGCTTAAGCTAGACGTGCCTCCTTGTTTAACATACCTTCTCGAGATGAGAAGCACTCGAGCAAAAGCAGAGATTACACGATTCTCCGAATAGGTGCACATATTGTATGTGGCTACTCCGAGCAGCGGTAAAGTGATTAGGAAATCGTCTTACCTGTGGCAACGTGAAAAATGAGACTAATCAATTTCGCGTTAAGTTTAGCTCTCATTAGCACGGAGGGGTTGAAGTAAGAACGGCTCGAATCCGGCGAAATTTCATGGACGATAAGGATAAAATCAATCGAATCAAAAGGTTGGGAGAAAAGATAAAACCGTTTGAGAAATCCCTACGGATTTTATTTTCATCAATGACGTTCAACGCGAATGGAATAACAGTTGGTATTAGATACCTTAAACTGATTTCTTCCCTTCTAAGAAACAACCAGAAAATGCTTATCGTCTTCAATATTTTATCGCAACGATTATAAGGAGACGAAAAAAAAAATTATAAATAGGGTTCTAAGACTGTAAAAATTTTTGCTTCGTAACGGAAAAAGAATCACCCGATTAACAGAAAAATTAACTATTTCGCAATTGTTGCAGCGAGTTATAAAAAAAAAAAAACGATTCTCAAAATGATGAACTGGGTTGTATGCAAACGAAATATCTGAAAAACAAAAAACTAGGAATTTTGAAAATTTTCAATGCTCGTTCTTTAAGCTTCTGTGGAACGGATTTTTGGAACACTGAAATTTAGTTCAATGAGAAATTTCTTTTTTTTTAATACGATTGCATTTTGCGGGTTTTTTTAGAGATTGTTCAGTTGAATTTTTCAAAAACAAAACGTCAAATGAGAAATTCGCTGCAAAAAGATTTGATTGCTAATTCGAAGATTCTAAAAAATTCTGTTATTTGTATTTCCAATATTCCATTTTCCTGAACACGAGGCCACCGTTCCGCAAATTTTGTTCTTGTCAATTCTTTTCCGTCCCTTCTTCTCGCCGCAATAAATCACTCAACACAATGAACATTATCTACAGCTTTTAAATTGGCACCCTAATTTGAGCCTTAAAAATATGGAGAACTGCCCAATTTGTAGGCTTTTTGTCGAAATCGCATGATTGGCTTAACCTTTTCATCCATACATTGTTCCTTACATGTGATTTATTTGATACTTCGCATTCATGTGCTGTTGGGGTTACTGATTACGAATCTGAACTCGAAATTCGAAAATACAAAATGGCGGACGCAATATGGTGGACGTTTCAAAAGGTTAGTTGATTTCGATAAAATTTTACGCTACACGATTTTTGGAATCACTGATTACGAGTCTGGACTCAAAATTCGAAAATTCAAAATGGCGGGCCCAATATGGCGGACAGACAAAAACAACAAGAAAATTTTTTAAAAAACGTTGTAAAATTGTTTGATGCGCGTTAGAGTTGTATCAAAATTGACATTCGGATTTTCACGGTAGATTAGCAAAAAATGCTTTCTTTTTGTGGAAAAGTACAAATTTCTACCATTTGTTCACATGTGCTAATTTAGCAATAAATAAATGATTGGATTTTTTATTTTTTGTAGATTTAGAAATATTTTAGGGAATATATGGGACCGAAAGATTCGGCAGTCGTTACCAAAAAAATGTTTCAATGAATAAAAATCTTTGAAAGAAAAAAAAAGAAAAAAAAAAATTAAAGAAAAAAAAGTGAGACACTGAGCGTCCCGGCGTGAATTAGAATGTTAATTTAAAAGAGAAGCTCACGAACCATTCGAACAAATGCTCACCGTCAAATTGCTGTCAGAGAACAGCGCTAAAAATATACTCATCTGTTTACTCTTCGAGATCGTAAATCAATGTCAATTTTAATGTGGTAGAATATCTTGCGAATTTGAGTATAACGTGAACTCCTACAAGTATAATAAATACCTAATAAACGACTGTAAATAATCTGTGCCGCGTCTAAGCTCAGACATTTTTTCGCCGGTTTTTGCATTTTCACTGACTTGTTCAATTTTACAACAAGCTGAACGATTAAGCAATTCGTTCTGAGCTTAAAGCCTGATTTAATTGAAAACAGGTGGATTTCGACTCCTGACCCGACGCTTCTTGATCTATAGATCAAGACACGCATACCGACAAAGGGCGATCTCTGTGATTAACACTCGAAGGATCAGCCCGAGCCCTTTGATCAAACGAAGTGAGGCAGTATTTCGATACGGAATTTAATTTGTCCAAGTGCCTTTATATTTTCGAGCCTCAGAACCAAATACTGGAAATAACTTTGGAAAGAATTCGTTTCGGAGGCTGCGTCCGCAGGTTAGCTTCGAGTGTTTTGTACTCATCGTCAGCTGCTAAAAAATTGAAAATCATTGTGCCGATATAAATTTCTATGCTTTTGGTTACGCTAACAGAGTACCTGACAATTTTCCTTTTTTTTCTACTTATACCAAAAACAATGCGGTTCTGAGTACAAAATGAAAATTAGTTTGTAACGGTTAGGTTAGGTTAGGTTTAGATTAGATTAGGTTAGAAAATCTATTACGTCTTACTTTTCATTGTAATTGAAAATGTGGTGAGCTAAAACAAGAAAATTTAACGGATTTTATAACCAGAAAATCTAGTCTTGACAGCTATAATTACTCGAGACAATTACTTGTACAATTTTTTTTTTCCAACTCAGATAACGCTGGAACCATTTTTGTGACGATATCTAATTTATTAGAATTTGCTGGTCGATATAAAAAAGAAATTTCTAAATTTCGGAACTTTACTTTCCACAATTTTCAACACATTTGGTTAAGAATTTATATGTTCAATAGGAGGAAACGTGGATGAATAAGCCTGCGGAAAACGTAAATAATAAATTGTTTATTTGTTATAAAGTAAATTTTCAAAGATGATCTATTTTTGAGCCTATCGACGTAGAAAGTTTTCTGAGAAATAGGGGAAGAAAGATTTTATTCTACAGAAATCTATTCTTTCACCTAAAACAATTCACAAAGGATTTGTTTACGAAGAGTAAAATTACTATTTTTTTCCTAATTTAAAAAAACAATTAAATGCCAAGAGTGACATTGATTACATATAAACAAACAGTGTTGCGCTCAAACCGATTCTCAAGTTATGCGATTCGTTGGAATATTTCTCCGTCGGAAAGAAAAAGCTCTTGGGATTGAGACGTGAAGTTGGTAGGAGAAAATAACTCCGACACCTTCTTGTGAAATTATAAACTTTACGCTCTACAAAAAAAAAAAAATAAAAATCTACCGGTATATTTTCAGCTTTGCTATTTTGAAATGGCTCGATCTTATTATAGAATTATACGTACTAATTGCTTCAAAAAGAATACGATTGTGTCATGGGTTGAAGCGCCTGGCATTTGGTTTGCCAAAAATCGATGGTCTTCATTTATTTTATTACCAAACAGTCGTAAATTCAGCATTTATCAATTTATGATATTCACGAGCTGCAAATATCTCTTTAAATGTATTATATAATAAAAAAACAAACAAAAAAAGCACCGGAATTGTGAACAACAGCTTAGATATCGATGCTTAGTTTCAAATTTCTTCAGATTATTATAAAAATGCAATAGATTCGTCCGATTTTACTTTATAATGAATTGTTTCATTCGTAAGATTATATTCTACAAGGTTCTGTTTGTTTCAATAGAGGATCCGATATTGCCATCTATGTTAATTATAATCAAAATCGGTGCAATTTTGTAAAATCAAACATTCAACGATGTCGGAACGATAAGAAAAAGTGTTTGAGTGAACTCACCGATAATAGTCTTCGAAACGGAGCATCGAATCATTTGTTTATGATTCCAGTGTTTTTTTCTTTTTGTACCTTATTTTATTTTAAATTTTTTCATTTTCTTTCGTTTTTGAATATCTTCGTAGCTGACGTATATACTGATTTTTATTAAATACTCGATATACGACTGATTGTCTTGTGATAAAATTAATAAACAGTATTGATTTTTGGCCATTTGACATTCTCATTACAAGCAGTCGCCGATTGACGATCAACTCGAATTCCGGATCCCCGAAGTCGTTTTAATTTCGCATTTTCTTTACGAAATCGATTTACTGACTCGTAAAAACGGAGTGACACAGAAAAGAGAAAATTGTGTCAAACGCAGAACAAAAAAAAAAAAAAAAAGAGAGAGAGAGAGAGAACAGCTTGCAGCACGTTCGTCGCGTGAATATCTAAAAATAACCACATGCGTGTATAAACGCTGAGCTTTCAGCCGTGAACTTATCCATGTGCCCTATAATTATATTCCGTGTTAAGAAATACATCAAGTGATTAATTCGGATCACTTGGAGAAAATTATTTGAAAACTGCAATTACGTACCTATCATGAAAAATGATTTTATCAATTTTTTATTTTTGTTTTTTTTTGGCTTGTTTTCTATGGTCTTGGCATTTAGGAAAAATTATATCGAGTTCCGATTAATTTTCATGCTTCTATTATTTCTCAATTCAAGAATTTCCTTAAAGCGATAAAAAGTTGGCAAATTTTGTTCACTCGTGTTTGCTTCTTCAAGATTTCCTGTCCCTCTTACAAAAACTAACCTGAATCTATACAAAAATTTCACCGGTACATTTGAATTTTATACATATATAAATTTTGAGTTGGATGCTGACTTGAAATAGAGTCAACACATTTATGGTGCATTCCACGTGTCATCGGTCGGACCCCCTGGGATTCCAATCTTCGATGAATTCTTTTGTTTGTTTCGGTTAAAAGTAATACCTCGAATTTTTTCAAATTTTTCCGCCATTTTGTAAAAGTCTGGTGAGCCCATGATCCTTGACATGAAAGATGGATATTTTTAAAATTGATGAAACTTTATTGTAAAATCAAGGACTTGAAACCAAATTCTTAAGTCGTGGTTTCAAAATGGGATAAGAATGTTGGATATATTTTTTTTTTTTTTTTGTATTTTTAATTTTTGTTTTTCAAAAAGAAAAAAAACAGAAAATAAGTTCATTGAATTTATTTTCAATAACGGTTTCTTGTAGTAAGAAATGAAGTAAGGAGAGAATCCGTTTAAGTGAAATCTGATTTTCTTTTCGTTTCAGGAGAAACGCGAAGGAAGCGTTGCTTGATTCGAAAAAAATTATAGAAGCTCAATCAACAAGAACCTTGAAGAAGATACACAATTTATTTAGAGAAATCAAGTAATTCAACCAATTATATGCCTTTTTGAGGAAACGGACCTTGCAAAATTTTTTATTTTTAATTTTTTTCTCTTTTCTTTAATCCATCCCAATTCTTCTTCAATTTTGTTACACCTTTAATAGAGAAGCTCACTGTGACAGCCGAAAAAAATAACCAAATTTTCGGTATTTTATCAAATGTATATTAAACTTGTTTTTAGAAAATTTTTATTAAAAAATATTTCAAATATTTTTTTTTTTTTAAGGTCTTTTTTTCTATTCAAACCGTTACCATTTTTTAAAAAGAAAAGTAAGAAAAAAAAAGAAAAAAAAAAACAGGTCACAGGACAATAGCTAGATTTGTATGGATATTGATAAAATTTTGTTTATTATTTTCAGACAATCCTTCACCGAGATATCAATGCCATAATAGATAGGAAATTTTTTTATCCATTGTCAAGTCAAGGCCAATATCTTTGTTAATTTTAAATATTTTTTGATAAAAATTTCTTCAAAACAAGTTCACAATATACAGCTAATAAAATAACGATAATTCGATTCCTTTAATAATTAGTTATAACTGTGAAAAAAAAAAATCTTTAAAAATCGGTTATTTTTATCCACCTTAATGGATCTGTGAACGTTGATTGCAAATCTATGCAACTACAAACTTCGGCCAGCTCTGAATTCATTCAATTCGAATTCTTGATTCTACGCATTCCGTTTAATCTTCAAGCCGCGATTGAAAAACTTTGCGAAAGGTGTGCAGCGAGCTGCTTAATGAGAATCAATGATTAATTAGTTGTCCCGGGAATTCGTTGAAACGCGGGAAATCGTTTTTCTTCTTTGAAAAACTCTACGATCACCGCAATTTCGAGCCAAAATTTCGGCTGAAAATATACGTAGATTCGCAGTATAGTCTTACAAATGAATTTCGATAAAATTTCATTATATATAGTCAACAAATCACGGTTTGAACAAACATTTCTGAAATTACAACAAAATATAGTACAGGTAAGTACTTATTTAATGTAATTACTTAATTTTCTAATTATTGAGAAGTTTAATCTGTTCATATGTGTAGTTGACTTAATTTTCTCGTTTAAATAAAGGGTTGAAATATATTTTACAAGTCTCAAAACCTGAAATACATTTTCAAACAAGTCTGTGAATTTTACTAAAAAAACGTGGATTCATTCATTAAAGTCAATATTCTATAATTTTGCAACGTATCGTTTTTGAATATAGCTCGAAAACTGTACAAAAAAGTATTTTTCACTTTTAAATTTACCATTTTGACGCTACCGAGACATGTTACGATTTGAATTGGAAGAAAAAAATATTACGTGAAACGTAATCGTTCGATAGTTACCGACATCTGTCTTCTGATTAGAATATTATATCATATATTAAATCCCAATGAAACGTATGAAAAACTGTGATGGGAAAAATTGTTATTCGATTTGAAATAATATCTTGCCCAGTCTTTCGTATTCAACGTAAAAAAATCGGTGTTGTATATTTCCGCAATTCATACGACTGATTTTTCTCTCCTACCGCATAGAAATTAATATCGTTAACAAATACAAAACATGCGTAAAACTCGTTTATGAAAACTGTGTAATTTTTGTCGGAGCAATTTTGACCTCGAATTATATTAGCGAGAGAGAAACACGGTTTTTTATCAATTCAATTTCGAAGCTACTTTACAATTAATTACGACTCATCCGTGCGGAATTTTCGTTCGGAAAGTAAAAAAAAAAAAAAAAACACTCAAAGGTTCGAAAATATTCAGGTCTATAATACAACAGCTAAATTAAGCTCGCGAGTTTTTATTTATTGTTTAACTGTTGAAACTGCTGGCAAGCCTTTTAATGTTACTCCCGGATCAATACTCCCCTTTCTCTATATTATACCAGTTTGAAACTTGCATCAACGCCGTTTCACTTAGCGGTTATATCCGCAAGCTTCGTCTCTGTTTTCTCACAAATAATATCAGGAAAATTTGTTGAACAACAGTAAACGAACGGTGGTAGAAAACTGGAATTGTTGATTGATAGAAGTGGAAAAATATCGAATTTTCAAAATACGCGAAAATCTAATACATCGAATTTTTGAAATGTAAAAAGTTCAAGTATAGAGAAATAGAAATTGCGGAAAGTCAAAGTACAGAAAAGGTAAAAACGTAGAACGGCAAAATTTTTAATCTGATTTTATATTATCGAGACAAATTCTAACGATTCTACATTTTGTCATTCTATATTCTGACCATTCTCTATTTCTTAATTCTATGTATAAATCAAATTTTCGCTTACTTAAAAATTCGAAATTATGACTCTTCTACTTCTTGATCTTTCTATATTTTTATCCCCAGACCAGTAATCCCATCTCAAAAAGCTTTCCCGATATTTCGACGATTTGTAAAATTGTTACGAAATTCTGAAAGTCAGTCAACATTTCGACAATGAACCAGAGACGGAAAGCTTATTTTTTGTAATCGAGGTTAATTGTTGCTATTAAAACCACACGACGCATTTCAATTTGAGTGAAAATCAGCAGAGTGGTCAAAATTCTGATTGACCATTACGTCGAATCTCATCAGTTCGATGAATTAAAACGCCGAATAAATTATATTGCCAAAAATAGTCGTCAATTTACTTTGAAAACTTTGAATGAATAATTTTTTGATTTTCATTTTTTATTCTTCTTTTCAAAATATTCACTCACCATAAAATCAGAGAACTAAAACAGCAGCATAATATTTTAATTGTTACAATTGAATAAAAAATTTCTCCCTCAACGAATCAATGAAATTTATTTTCCCACACCAATTGTACCATGAAATGATGTAAAATTTCAAACCACCCACGCTATTTGTTATTATTCTATGACACAGGTTTTCAAGTGTATTCAGAAAAAACTGACTAATCCAAACAAAAAGTCAATACCAAGGAAATATTATTTAATAATATTTTGTACAAAAGTTTTTTATGTTTGTAAGTGCAGGCCAAATTTTGGTAAAATATTTATGCTCGAGTGAAAGATTTTTCTATTTCATCCAAGATGTTTGCTTTATCTTTTGAATACTCAGATCTGCGGAATTAGAAGGGGAACAAAAGTTGGATGTAAAGGTTTTTTTTTCACCAAGTTCCACGTTGTCGGAATATTCTTGTGATGAAAGAAAACAGTTCATAGATTTGAAACACAATAAAGATCTATGAGATTGTCGGCATTGTATTCTGAATTAATTTGAACCATTGTGTACAGGGCGGATAAAAGACAAGAAAAGAAAAAATAGGGACGGATTAAGCCGATGATTCCTTAACCCTTATATTCACGCTGGGACGCTCAGCGTCCAACCTTTTTTTTTTTTTTTTATCGCAGCTTTTTATTTATCAAGCTCCGTATTTCTTAACAACGTAAAAACACTGCCGAGTTTTTTGAATCCACATGGTCTCTGAAATCTTTCCAAGTCTAAGAAAAAACGAAATTTATTTTTCATTCTTATTGCAAGAATAGCGCATGTAAACAAATGGTCAAAATTCGTATTTTTCCACGACAAAAAGCATTTTCTGCTAATCTACCGTGAAAATCCGAGTGCCAATTTTTACACAAACTTGAAACACGTTAAAAAATTTTACAGAATTATTTCAAAATTTTTCTTCTTTTCGTTTTTGTTTATCCGCCGTATTGGATAAGCCATTTTAAATTTTCGAATTTCGAGTTCAGATTCATAATCAGCAACCCCAAAAGCCCGTGAATTCAAACTTTCAAGTGAATCGCCTGTAATGAAAAATGCATGCATGAAAGGGTTAAATGCAAATCGCGAGAATGAGCTAGAATAACATCAATTACGTACAAACTAGAGTAACCGTTGTGGAAAATTGTAGGCAAAGTATTCGAGCAGTAAACGAGTCAAAATCCGGTTTCGACGTAACAAAAATATTGCAAACTGATGGAAATTGGCATTCCTGAAACTAAATTTCACAATCAGACATGTAGTAAATAATTACCGAAACTTTCGAAAATACTTAAATTGTGTAAAATCAGTTTCACAAGGTTGTGAAAATTAACAAAATTCGAGACGCCAAAAAAATGAGACAGTGCCGAAATTCAACAGGGAAGTTTTTTTTCTCGCGAAAGTCAGCAAATCTTAACGACTGTCAAGGGATAAATTTTGGAGTGGGAAGAAAATTTATATTCTTTTTTTCTTCTCTCCCTTAAATTTCCTACCGACAATAAATATTTCAAGCGAGTTCGTCTGGCGGGGGAAACTCCGTTATAACCCGGTACTCAGTTTCCCTGAAATTGGTCCAGTCAGCAGTTATCGAGCCACATTATACATGCACCGTAGTGAAAATTCGAAATGCTTTCCGCCCCCACACGCTACTTGCTGATATCGTTATACATTTTAATTGAAAAAACGAGAATGAAAAATACGATTATATTCATATACACATCGATGTGTTCGTACAAACTTTGTAAACGGTTGACCGTGACATTTTTTAATTTCACCGAGGATTTTCCCAATACTTTCGAAATCTTGAGTGAAAATGTTTTGTTCCTAAAACGAAATGTTTTTTTTTTATTTTTATTTTTATTTTTATTTTATTTTTTTCTTGTCTGATCAAAATTGATCCGGGCGTTTTAGAAATGAAAGTATGAAAAAATTAGCAAATCATTTTTTGGAAGGTTTTCAGGGGTTTGACTAAGATAGAAAAAATATATATGTCATGTATTGGTCATGGTCAAAACATGTTCAAATTTTTTCACCATCCGAGCAGCAATATCGCAATTTTTTATAAAAAACGTTTTCCAAGTGCGTTATTCGATGTTTATGGTTTATTGAAAGTGGCGGTTCACGTTTCTCTCATTAAAGTGCTGCCCGAGCAAAGTTTGTATCGAGCAGAGTGAATAGACGCTAATCAAATGCGGAAAGCTTGAACGTAACGAGAAGAAGGAGAAAAGTTCGGTACTGGGTGGAGAAAAGTTTACGAGGTGTAAACGAAAGGTTGAGATTAAAGTTGGTAACGTTAACGTGATGAAAAATTTTGCAAATTTGGAACGACTTTGAAGTGGTTGAATTTGAGCAAACAGAATTTGTCTTATCAAAATGACCAGCTAGTGAATTGCAGATTGAATCCGCACGTGTTATTGTAATGACGGTAAAATTCTTCGACCAGTTACACAGAAAAAAAAATTCACATAATTTCTCTTTCTTTACATATCATGTTATAATATACAGGAATGATTCTTGAATGATTAGTAAAAACTATAACGTCGTAAAAGACGATTGATATGCAACTGAAGAGATTTTAAATTCCAGCTCTATTATTTATACCACACGAGGTTGTTACTTGGTAGTCCAGTCGAGATAAGTCTAAATAAAAAATATTTGGGATACGGCTGTACTTTTGTCGTGAGGGGTTTTCGACCCTCGTGAACTCAAATCTGAAGTCATTTTTTAGCTGCGTAGCCGGGGTTTCGAGAAAACAACAAACTTGACGTTTTGTGCGTTTTTACTCAAAAACTGTTATCGATAGACCAAAAATGACTCGACCATCGTGTAGAGCGGAAATATCTGTATCGAATCATGTCCTCTTATGTCGAAAACGGAGTCGTATTAACAAAATAAGAAAAAGGAACTCCTACTTATCGACAGAATCTAAGGAATTTTGGTAAAATAATTTCTTTTCTCTTAACTTGTTGATCCGACTCCGTTTTCAACATGTGAGTACATAATTCGATGTACAATTTTTCGCTCTACACGATGGTTAAATCATTTTTCATCTATCGATAGAAGTTTTTGAGGAAAACAATAGATACTTCATATTTAGCTGTTTTCTCAAGACTTCAGATTTGAGTTCAGACTTGAAAAAACTTCTGTACACAAATATTCAGCCGTATCTCGAATATTTGTAATTCCGACCAATTTCGTCTGCACTATTCGGTGCAGAATATGGAAATCGCAAACCGATGCCAACTGATTAGTCCATCAATTAACGACAGTTAACTGCATACGTGTGAATATGTCGTTAGGTATATTCCGCAGAACTGCGGGAGATTCACAGATCATTTTAGCGTGTAATTAGACTCAACGTGCATGCATACATTCATCCATCCATTCATTACGGGGCAGATAATAATAGTTTCGATCACGTATTACGACCAGAAATTAGCACGATAATATGCAAGCAAAGTGTCATTGAAAGTTCACGAAACGCAAATTTGATTCCCAATCTTGTACAAACTTTCAAACTCACTGTAATCAATTTTTTGTCTATGGTATTTTTTTTTTTTTTTTTTCAACCGCGAATATCAAATTTTCGTAGCACTTACTCTACTGACTATTAAAGGAATAAAATTTTCAAACCTGATCAAAAATCCACTTCATTACTCTCATTCGGTTTCAATTGTTCAAAAGTACCTAATTTTATTACAAGCTTGCCTATCAAAATCTGCAAGCTTAAAACAGAGGTTGGTTAAAAAAAAAAAAAAAAAAAATCATCAGTTTCCCACTATTTTTCAACATCGATGAGACAATTTTTAGTTTCAGGTGTATTTATATCACAATTTCGTCTACCTGACCTGATCAGGTCAATTTCACGCCAGGCGTAACCGTTGAGTCTGTTCACTTAAATTCGACGAGTCGACCCAGAAACCGTTTAGCCATCTAAATTTTGAGTACCTAAACCGAAAAAAGCACGTGGCGTTTCCGTGTCATTTTTCCGATCGAAACAAAGGAGCGAGAGATTTTAAGAGTCCCTTTTTATTGCGGGACGCCGCCTTTAACGTGAGCTATTTTTATTTTTGCTTCTTATTTTACACAACCTACTAGCCGACTGGATGCTCTTCTCGTGCTGAACGTTTGTACGATTTCACGCCTACGCGTCTGGCTGCAGCAGCTTTACACACACAGAGAGGCGATACGAACGCTCGTCTCGTCTAGACACGCAAGCTCCGAAAAGCCGAGGGCGATATTCGCCTTTACTGACCAAGAAACGACCCTATGAATCGTAAAACGATGAGCGAAAAGATTCTCGCGTTGCGGATAGTAAAGGAAATCCGGGATGGCTGCACTTCCGGTGCAGCGTATAAGAAGGGTGGTTCAATCTTAAGGTCGTGTACCAAACCTACCCTTACCGACCGAGCAGACCCGCCCTTTTTCTTCCTGTATTAAATAAACAAATGAACGAAAAGGGTTCAAATTTTACGTCTCATTCTTTTCGGAATCACGGCAAGTATCTTAACCAAACATTTTTCAGGCCTGTAAATTTCGAGAAATTTGGAAACGGTAACGCGTGTCGAAAAAAAAAAACAATATTCTTTGACGATTTTAGATGCGTGACTAACTTTCTTGAATTCCGATACGAAAGAGCCGATTCACCGTCGAAATTTCAACCTTTTTCGTTCATTTCTTTATGTGATACAGGAAGAAAAAGGGTGGGTTTGCTCTGTCGGTAAGGGTAGAACTGCTACATGACCTTATACCATTTATCGCAATAAATTCAAAATCAGACGGTTTTCTGTTTTTTTTTTTTTTTCTAACTTGGCAGTAGAGTTTCACGATTACGTGAGCCGTGAAAGTACTATAAATACTGTAAGCAATCATTTACGTCCTCTATAAGTTTTTAATTTTTTCTGTAGAAAATATTGTGTGATAATAATAAATTTTTGATTTAAACAAAACGTTCTATAAATGTAATTTCTGCAACTGCCGTGGGGAGCTCAGAAAAATAGCAAAATCGTCGAATTCAAACCGAGGAATTCGTTTCAAGATATGCTTCGAACGTATGACGAGGATCTGGGTCATTTGGAAGAAGACTGATTTCGATGGAAAGCTACGCCAACGGCACACGATGAGAATAATATATTTACACTGTGCAGACTGTCGAATATGAAGGTTGAACACTCGATAATTTACATCGTAAAAAATACCGCGATTGGGTAGTCGGTCGTTTTCGAAAGATCGGGTATGTAATGAATCCAATTTTAAACCTACTTTGCGGTATTTTCCCTCCCCAAAGTGATAATAGAATTCCACAGGTTTGCTGAAATAACTTTCCAGCTCAGTTTCAAGGCCGTATATTATATAATATGTATATTAAACTGTGTTAAAAAAATCTAAGTTTTCTTTTTACCAAATTCAAGCAAAAAATATCGTTCCAAATGACGTCAAAAAAAAAAATTCTCTCAAAGTTGGAGTCCTTAATATTAATATTTAAAGGTGCATCGTCGCTGTTTTTATATTTATCATTTAGATAACGTGGGAAAAACTTGTTCCAACTTTGAAATTTTATAACGCGTCCACGCGTCAGTGCACCGATAAGACGAGGATATATTTTTGTAGGGAATTGAACGCTCTACAAAAAAAGTCTCTTATCATTTTCTGATAAATCTACTCTTTCATAAGTTATTTAAGTTCAAAGTTGAATTCACAGTAGATTTCATGATTTCTCTACTTTTTCAACGAAATTATTACACTAATCGTAAAATTTGATGAAACTTATTTTATAGAACATTTCATTTCCTTCAAATTATCTCGCACAAGATTTTTGAAATTCCTGAACGATATTTAGTTATTTGGATTTAAACGTAAATTTATTTTGATTAATCCCGACGTATTCTAAGAACTCTTAGAGATCGTTCAGGAGTTTCAAAAACTTTGTGAGAAATAATTTAAAGGAAATAAAACGTTCTGTAATATAAGTCGTATAAAATTTTACGATTAGTCTGATAATTTCGCTAAAAAATTAGAGAAATCATGAAATTTACTGTAAATTCAACTTTGAACTTAGATAACTTTTGAAAGAGTAGATTTATCGTAATACGATAACAGACTTCTTTGCAGAGCATTCAATACGCTCCAAATTATGTTCTGTTCTTATCAGTACACTATTGCGTTGACGAATAATAAAATTCCAAAGTTTAAAACAAATTTTGTCCATGTTATTTAAATGGGAAATACAAAATAGCGATGATGCACCTCTTAATATTAATATTAAGAGCTCAAAATTCGACGATATTTTTTTATTCGTTTATAACAATATGTTTTATGTGACTTTAAAAAAAAATTAATTTTTTTCCATACAGTCGAATATATATATATATATATATCACTAAATGTAGAATCTAATCGCAAGCTCAGCTTTTTTCTTCCTTCATCTACACTGTACAACACAACTGATCGTAAATCACTAATCGTAATAAATAATTTTGTCACTTTTGTACTAAAATATTAGGCTTGTTCTTCGTTCGATTGTACAACCATATGCAAAATATCGTTAAATTTATCGAAATTTTTTCACCCCGCCATTGAATTCTACAATCAATATACCTCGTTGTAATTAAACTGAAATGACACCATTAATTTGCTTATGCGATTTCACGGTCAATTAAGCTGATGAAATGTTGAGGAAAATTGATTGCTTCATAAACTATCTGATTCTATTTTTAACAATCGTATAATCCGGCTTTCGCAGTGTAATATTATCGTACTGTAGGTTGAAGGAATACTTTTAATCAAGTGATACTGCGATTTGGATTTCTACGTTGAATTGCCGGCACTAAAAGTATACGAAATAAGAAAAGCACGGACACTAAAACGCAGATGTTCGTTTCATGCGAGAAGCAATCTTCGCATTGCATACATCGATGTATCGTGACATACATTGGACATTACGAAAGTGCTCGGAATTTCATTTTCTCTAATGCGAAAAAGCAAAAGATCTCTACACAATATCCTCACCACATGTCTTCGATAAATAAGAGCTTTTATTCTCTGTTATAATTAGTAAAATAAGACGTTTTATCTCGGACGATACGTTCTTCCTTTTCAAATAACCACTTTTCAACGATTGGATAATCCAAGCAACGATCTACACTGAGAAAAATTTTATTTCTTACAGTAACTAGAAAAATTGAGTAAAACAGGTATCGTTAAAAAAAAACTGTTTGAATATTGTTGGAATTGCGAAAAACGAGGTACGCGTAAACATTTTGCGCTATTGCCGATCCTTTTTTGGTTATTGCAATGCAAAATCAGTTTGTGAGGTTTACTCTACTTTTTTAGTTAAATAAAGCTTTAACGTCAATTTATTCTTGCACAAGCATTAAATTTTTGCAACAGTTGCAAGAAAATATAGCAACAGTGATCGCAATGAGAAAGAATAGTAACGGATACTAGACTTTTCGGTAACGGCTAGAAAACTAATCTTCATTTTCTACCTAGAACTATATTTTTCGATTGTGGTAAAAAATGAAAATAGTTAAGGACTGAACGGTAACTGGAACTAAAAATTTCTCTCAGTGTATATAGTCATGATCCGCAATACGAGGCAAGTTATATGCAGTATCCGGATTCGAGCTTGCCAAAATTTCTCGCTTGTAGGCCAAGGACGAAGGATATATTGCCCCAATCACAGGACACCGTCACATGTGAGGTAGGTACACACAGTAATGTGGTAACAATTACATATTCCGTAAAATATTGCTAAACAATTATTGTTAAAGTACCCGTTTCAACGTCTTTACATGAAATATTATCTTTTGTTGAATCTTGAACGAAGCTAACTAACTAACAACAAGTTTGTCAGTCCTAATAATATACTAAACAATACGAAGTGAAAACATGTAAAAATTATATAATTGTTTAATCAAAATAAGAAATTTTATCGGGTGTAAAAATTATGCACTGCATTATGCGGTTTTTGCAACGACAATTTTCTGTCAGAAAGAAATGAATTTCACTGTATTTCATTAGAGTGAATAGAATGAACGATGATGCGATTAAAGTTTATAACTTGAACGCAGCGAAAAATTGTAAAGAAATCACAACTGCGTGATGAATATTTAAACCTTGCAAAATTTATCTGCGAATTATCCGTGAGGTTAAAGCGACGAACTTGAACTTCGAACGTATCACCTTCGCCTATAATTACATTGAATTGCGATAAAGTTGCGTTCAAATCGTTGCAGCGTGTTCGATCTACGAATCATCTGCTCTTTCGAATCAGGCGTTTTAGCAAATGTCTTAATCAATACCGTTTAAAGTCTACCAGCGGTATTTTACAATTAAAGAGATATCGCGTACGGATATTCAAACCGCATTGCCTATTCCCAGATTCTGATCATCGCCCTTGTCTCATTTCACGTGTACACTTTCGAAACCCTTTTATTCGTTGTTACATGCAAGTTCACGACTGAAAATTCTTTCCCATGTATACAATAATTCTAATACACGACCATATAACGATATTACAAAACCAAAACTTTTACTTGTTAAATTCTACGTTTTTTATATACTCCTTAACTATTTTCATTTTTTACCACAATCTCAGTGCTGCATTAATTATAACAAAGATTTTTTCATCAGCCTAACCGAAAAATCTAGTACCAACATAATTTACGTATAAATATTATCCTAAGCGATTGCGTGTAACTATTTTTTTCGTTCCTACTTTTTTTTTTCTTTCTTGATCTACTATCGCAATATTCAGACTGTCATTTAACAAACGATACAAATTCCCATACGACCAATGAAAAATGATTTGCTTCTCAAACACGGGCAGAAACGGTGACGATGATCGTGCCTCGGAAAAGGCCGAATAAAGGACAGTCCGTAAACCACTTAAGTAGTTTGAGGGGGAGGGGGAGGGTCTTAGTCTGCGATACGTGGTTTTATGACCGATGCATTAAAATTCGTTTCTCATTATATCTTTTTGCATCAGAGGTTTCAACGACGTGCCTTCGTACAAAGTAAGCTTGTAACTCAACTTCATCAACACGAAAAATCTAACAACAATTTTATTCCTATTAATAACGATTAGCATGCGTAACTATAGTCTCGTCACTTTTTCTATCTTCAGATGTCTTGGAATAATGAAAATTTTCAAAAAATTTGTTTGTTTTTTTAATTTATCAACGCGTAAAATATATACACATATAAATTTTTTTTCAAACCACGTGCCTTTCTGTGGGGCGGGTGAGGGGTAGGGGGGGGGGGGGGGGAGAGGATATCCACGATATACGACATGGTTCCGAAGTGTTCAAAATAGAGCTACGTAGTTTATGGACAACCCCTGACGGGGTGAGGCGGGGACCTAAGGCGCAAGCACGTGATACCTGCGGTGCCAGGTGGCGCGTATCTACATGTCATACCTGCCCCTCTTTGTGCGCGGTACGTCACGCACGTTTCACCTGAGGGTGGAAGAAGAACGCAACGCGATAGTAAAGCAGCACTCGCGGTGAGAAAAACGAGGGTACGTAGGTACATGTATGTAAAATTGTTACGACATCGGCGCGAGGCCGTTGGTCGAATATTACGACGAAATATTACCACGAAAGCTCCGAAGCTCGAAAGCTCGAAAGCACGAAAGCTCGAAAGCTCGAAAGCTCGAAAAGCTCGAAAGCTCGCAAGTTCGAAAAGCTCGAAAGCTCGAGCTTTCCGGTTTAACGGAGAAACGGATGGACTCACCCGCCAGCAACTAGGATCATCTGCATGGTGCATGGGGGCGGCTGGTCTCACGACTACGGCGAGATCCTCGTTTTCGTTTTAAAATGGTCCTTGGGAAGGGCTAAGAAAGCCCGGAAAAACAACGTCGGAGGATCCGGGCGGCGTCGGTGCCGGTTCTTCTTTCGGGCTATTTCGAGGGTCGCCGACGGGGTCCTCCGACGTACCCGGAGTAGTCTTCGACGGTCCTCCACCTCATGTCGCGGTCGACGCGCCGCGCCGGTTGCCTCCTCCACCTCCTCCTCCTCTTCTTTCTCCTCCTCCACCTCCTCCTCCTCCTCCTCCACCACCTCCTCCTCCTCGGGGACGGTATTTACCCGGAAGCACGCCACTGTCACTGCCCCCCGCAGTCATCGGCCCGCGAAGAACCGCGCACCGTGTTCCCGAAGGATTTTTGGATCCTTGCGAAACGACGAAAGGGGTGGGTACGGGGGGAGGGGGCGGGACGGGGGAAGAAAAAGAGGGAGGAAGAGTGAAAGAGAAACAGACGGAGAGACGGAGAGTGTGATAGACAGAGAGAGAGAGAGAGTGAGAGAGAAAAAAGAGAGAGAGAGAGAGAGAGAGAGATTTCAGGGAGAGAAAGACGGAGAAGAAAGTGACACACTAGACCGCACGGCACTCGGCAGCCACACACTGACTGGCGCCGCGCTCGTTCAGCCGCGCGGAGAAGGCTTCTAAGTGGGTTTCTGTCGGGCACACGGGTTGGACCTGGGATAGGTTGGAGCCGGAGGATAACGGCTGATGCCACGCGCCGCCGCAGAGCTCGATGGCGGCGCCACGGCCGCGGGAAAACTCCGAGGGCCCGCGCTTCCACCCCCGGACGTCGGGGGACGCCGCCTTCAGTCGATATCCCAAACCTGGCTCGATCTCGCCCCAAAACCACCCTCCGCCCCCTTAACGAACCCCCTTTACACCCCGCGGAGAATCCCGCTTCCACTACTCGGGATCCGAGTCGTCTTCCTCTTCCACATGTCCTCTCTGCTTGTCATCGCACACCCGCGATTATTAACCATTTATTAAGTCATTAGCGCGAAGAATTGTTTCTCTTTAATATTTTAAAGGGCATATTTTTTTAACGAAGAAGTTTATAGAATCATAGGTTTATTTTTACAGGTTTTTCGGGTAACTGATTACGATTTTTATTTGGCTCAATTGTGAAATTGAAAATGGCAGGAATTTTCTGAAATTTATCATCATTTTTTTTTTTTATTTTGTTTTTTTTTTAGAAAAATTTGACCATAAATTTATACTACAATACTGTGTATGGAGAATTTGAGAAACAAAATTCAGAGCCTCGGCTGTCTGAGTTACAAAAAGACCGATTTAAAATAAAAAGACTAGTTTTTTCACGTTGATTGTTTGTAACGGACGTGTAAGTAATAGAATTATTGCAATTTAGCATTAAATTTTTATGACTTAGGCACCCGACAGTCCAAAAAGTGTTTATGTGTATCCAAAAAGTGCAAAAATATATTTGAAATCTGAAAAAACAACTTAGACTAAACAGGTGGGCGTGTAAACTGCCCTTTAAATGGTTAATAATATAAACGTAAACAGTGATTTCACACGAAGAAAGAACAGAGGGATCTTTATGATTTCGTGGCCAGACTTTTAGTCTCTTGGCGATATTCGAAGGGTGAAGACGGGTCTATCTCCTCGTGCATTTAAATAGAAGATCAAAGTTAACCCGTTCACTTTGGAACGAAAATATTGACTCAAAATCCCTTTATTTGAGTAACGAAACACTTTTTGGACGATTTTGACATGTTTTGGACATGTTTCAGAAATTGAGTTTTGTTTTTTTTTCCCAAAATTTATGTTTTTCTAGCAATGCGAGAATAATTCTGAGTAGAATAAATAGCAGCAATCTATTTTTCAGAAAATCGTACCGCCATTTCATATACTTGACAATTATTTAATACGTACACTGAGAAAAATTTCATTTGTACAATAACTAGAAAAATTTAACAAAACGAGTATCGTTAAAAAAAACTGTTTGAATATTGTTGGAATTACGAAAAACGAGGTACGCGTAACCATTTTGCGCTATCGTCGATCCTTTTTTGTTAATTGCAACGCAAAATCAGTTTGTGAGGTTTACTCTACTTTTTTTTTTGTTAAATAAGGCTTTAACGTCAATTCAATCTTGCACAAGCATTAAATTTTCGCAACAGTTGCAAGAAAATATAGTAACAATGATCGTAATGAGAAAGAATAGTAACTGATAATAGACTTTCCGGTAACAGCTAGAAAACTAATTTTCATTTTCTGCCTAGAACTATATTTTTCGATTGTGGTAAAAAACGAAAATAGTTGAGGACCGAGCGGTAACCGGAACTAAAAATTTTTCTCAGTGTAGTATGTATCGAGCAAATCGTAAAAAAACTAAAACCAAAATTGCACACGTTTGAAGAAAATTCACTTCGTTTTTATATTATTTAACTTCACATTTTCAATGACCGTAAATTACACGCGACAAAATCTTACGGAATGGGTTATTAACTTTAAATTTCACTCGGCAAACTTTATCACGTCTTCCTTCCCGCAAATATCCGATAAGACTGACGAACCGAGGTGCTGAACGAGAATCTGTTATTCATTCGTACTTGTCGCTCCGGAATCGTAAGAGCGTAATGTAAATATAAACAGACTTAGGTTCGACATATCGTCCTTGCATACAATACAGAGATTAGTTTTCGTCCGTTCTAATTTATATGTACGTGAAACCAACGATAACATCAAAAATTATCTGACTTTATTCAAGACAAATAACGAAATATCGTAACAATCTTTAATTCATTCCTTTTCCAAAAATTCAACCTCACTCGCTTGAATAAATATCTTTCTCTCGTCTCGCGGTATCTCCATACTTTTTTTTTTCTTAAATATCTGTGTCTTGAGAGTTATTCGGTCA
The DNA here is from genome assembly GCF_021901455.1 of Neodiprion lecontei. Lineage (NCBI taxonomy): Eukaryota > Metazoa > Arthropoda > Insecta > Hymenoptera > Diprionidae > Neodiprion > Neodiprion lecontei. The sequence continues at coordinate 6,579,829 of NC_060266.1, forward strand.
ATGTTCAGCTGAAAATATTGAAAATTCAGTGAGTTATGACTATTTTACTCAAATGATCGATTTTTCGGTTATTCCTTGTTTTATGAATTTCTTTTTTCCGTATTCAAAATTTAATTATGCCAAAGACAACTAATTTGCTTTGAAAAATCATATTTCAAGAGTATCCTAAAATTTTTTCAAGTCATTTGAATCGATATCTCCGTTTCTACGTAATGTTTTTTAATGTCAGGTTCCACGTGAGGGTGAAATAAATTAACGATTCATTTTTCGATTCGCTATCGTTCATTGCTGTTTCTGTTGATTATGTGAATTTTTTTCCTCAAATAATAGCACTAATGCCCGCTAAAACATCGCGGTTATAAATTTTTTTTAACATTATTTACCCTTACAGTATTTATTATTACCCTTACAGTAAAATATATATACTTTGAATATGTCGGAAACACGTTTATTTTAAATGAGGAAATTTTCACTCTTACAGGCACGGGTTAGAGTTGAGATAAAAATGTGAAAAAATTTGGATATCCTTTTTGAATTGTTTAATGTAGATTCGGGGGTACGGTCCGGAAAAAATTCGTCATACATTTTTCGTGTGTAACCGCGTGTTGTCAAAAAAAGAATTGACACGTGAATATAGTATAGTGACCGTTTTTATATTTCATCACTTGTACAGGTGACATGAAAAAAGTATCGACTTACTCATTATTGGCGGTTTTTTTTTTTTTTTTTAGAAACAAAATAAAGATGCCACGATATCTCGTGTTTACTGGCTTATAGAACGTGACTTTTTATCAGAATTGGATTAGAATACGGATTATTCTGAAAAACTTCGATTAAATAGGAAAATTCTTATTATTATACTGCGTTCGCAATTTGATTTCAATTTTAATGCAATCAATGATTCGATTCACACTAATCTCGATACATTTGATGATTAAAGATCGATGTTGGAATCAATGTCAACTTAAATACAACCTACAGCGATAACACAGGTCTGCAAAATAAAACTTTTTTTTTCAGTTTCTATTTAAATAAATAATAAATTTGGATTCCATTGATCGAGTAATAACGAAAATCTTCGTTTATTACTTGTAAGCTTTGCTTCTATCTTTTTTACGTTGACAAACAAGTCTTGAATTTTTTGGTTAATAGCTAAGAAAAGACAACAGCAAACTTTATAAGTATTAAATTGAGATTTTGGTGATGATATTTATCAACTGAAATATAAACTCCAAAAAAAAAATATACATATATTCCGCTGACCGGTGATTAATTATTATTTTTGAATACAAGTGATTTAAATGCGAAACTAAAGCTTATTTAATTGTTATTTACAATAAATTTTTAAAAAAATAGGTAAAATCACGAAAGCAAACTTCATAAAATACAACTGTCAGTTCTTTTATTAGTTACCTGGAAGAAATGATTTGGCATCTAGAACCCAACCTCAAAATTCGTGATGACCGATGTAATTTACGTGTAAACTGAGAGAAATTGTTAGTTCCGGTTACCGCTCAGTCCTTAACTATTTTCGTTTTTTACCACAATCGAAAAATATAGTTCAAGGTAAAAAATGAAAATTAGTTTTCTAGCTGTTACCAGAAAGTCTAGTATCCGTTACTATTCTTTCTCATTACGATCACTGTTACTAGATTTTCTTGCAACCGTTGCAAAAATTCAATGCTTGTGCAAGAATAAATTGACGTTAAGGCCTTATTTAACCAAAAAAGTAGAGTAAACCGAAGAAAATGATTTTGCGTTGCAATTACCAAAAAAGGATCGACAACAGCGCAAAATGGTTTCGCGTACCTCGTTTTTCGTAAATCCAACAATATTCAAACAGTTTTTTTTAACGATACCTGTTTTGCTGAATTTTTCTAGTTACTATAACAAATGAAATTTTTCTCAGTGTATAACGGAAAATCAATTAGGTTAATTATTTCAACGTTGATTGAGACTTTCAATATTATTTGAAACCTTTCCGTTTCCGAAAGAAAAACTGCATGTCGGTCTTGGGTTGGCTGCGGCCACGTTTCAGTCCTCGTCCTAATTCTAAATGCAAGGACTTAGCATTGTAGCGAAGCGCAAGGACGAATACTAATCCTGTATCCAGCATACGGACTCACTTCCAAACTCGACGGGTCAAATTCATAAAACAGCGGCGTTTCCTTGAAGAAGAAAATAGACGCAAGAGAATCGAGGAAAAGTTTCCAACACTAATGGTGAAGAATTAAAGTGTTGAGAGAGGATTTTATTCTTATTGCCAGCTTGCGGAGTCTGATGAGAACCGATACTGAAATGTAATTGCTTTTAACGCAGCTGGTAAATTTTATGTCCTTAATTTTTACGTCTCCTGATCACTTTTTTCCATTCGTTTGAAATTTTACGATTCTTTAGAATCGATAACTCGCACAATTCTAATTTATTCTAACGTGACTCGTTTTTCAATCGATATGCGAATGAAAAAAAATTTCATACATAAGTGCGCATTTTGAATGACTAGTATATTATTTTACCACCCTACGAACTATGCTTGTTTTTGATCAATACGGACAAATTGTGATGCAAGATGTTGTCTCCCTAATTTTTGTTTTCCACTTTATTTTATTACGGTTATTTATTTATTTCGTTCGTTACGAGAAGTCTTATACATTTATTGCAAGATAAATTGGTGATTTGTTTAAGATGTTTCCCTTTTAATTTTCGTTAATTTCTGAAATCATTAGCTGATTCTTTAGTTATCCGGAAGACTTTTCCTTTTAGATAAACTAAAGTTGCCAGAATCTCTTTGGCGAACTTTTACAATAGAGGTGGAACGACGTAAATTGAATAATGAATTCAGATAAACTTTTCCAGCGCACTTGATGATACCAGCGATATGAGATTCGTAAATAAATTTATTTATTGTTCACAGAACGTCTCAATTTCTACATCTTTTACGGAATGCCTTCTCCTACCTTTTCGCAACAATCACGTGAAAAAAGCGTTGTTCATTAAACTAGAACTTATTTTCAACCGATCAAACATTTACAAATACCTCTAAATTAACTTTGAACTAATTTACAAACTATAAACCAACGAACAAGCCTTTCCTACACAAAATGAGGATCGGTGAAAAATTACGCGGAGCAAAATTACGTACCTTCAATCCATTATAAACAAACCCATCGCTTTCATATATTCGAAACAGAATTATTATTATTATCATTTTTTTTTCAAAATTCATCGACGATTAATGATCTGACGAAAAATCCGCACGAAGAGGTCAGTTCGTGGAAAAAGCTCAATTTCACGGTTGGGTAAAATATCTTCCGAACCTAGATCTTCAGCGACTTATAACTTGGAAGTTATTTATAACTCAACCTTCACAACCAGCCGTCAAGTTTACAGCAACGTCAATTTGTTAGTGGCTGAGAGGATCGTTCTAATAATTTGTTATCCGAATGACTTGTACAGATGTATGAATTTTTCATATTACATTTAATCAGTATGTGACCAACACGATAATGTTACCATAAATTATCTATCACTTTAACGCTGACATGTCGACGCGATATTAACATCCAGGCAAAAATGTGCATTAGGGCGGTCTTCGTTAGTTTTTTTTTTTTTTTTTTTGAATTTTTACACTCCCAGGAGCTTAAACGCTTTTACATTGATAAAAAAAATATTCCCTGAAAATTTTTAACTGTCTATATCAACTCTAAGATAGTCCGTTTTGTGATCGAAGTATCTAATCGAAATAATATGGGAAAAACTTTTTTTGCTCTTAGAAATTTTCATAAGCCGTAAGCGAATATTTTTTTTTCTTTTAGAGAATTGCGATCAAATCAGAATATGAATCGATACTGAAATTTCTCCATTTTTTTTTTTTTAAGTTAGATCGATCAATACTAGTAGAAAATAATTTTTATTTTCGTGCATTGTGCAATAAAGTTTTATGGTAATGCAATTACAAGAATCTATCTTAAATTTTGTAACCTAAAAAAAAATGTGCAATATATTTTACAACACGATTGTTCATTTCGTATCTATACTTGAAAGAATTATAACTTTGTACAAGTTGAACTTTGAACATTGATTACCATATGACCGCTTTCGTTTACAAATTTTACACATCGGAGCTTTTTTGTAGAGCGTTCAATTCTCTACAAAACTATCAATTCTCTATTATTGTCGGTATATTCGTCAACGACTTGTAACGTTTAAAAAACGCAAAAACAGTTTTTCCCATTTTATTTCCATAAAATACTTCGATGACGAAGCGAACTATCTTAAAAGTTGATACGGAGATCTCAAATTTTTAGTGAATTGTTTTGTCACGAATTTCAAAGCGTTCAAGTTTCTGGGAGCATAAAAATTAAAAAATATATAAAAAAAAAAAAAAACCTATTAAGGAGCACCCTTATGCCCATATAGTCTAAACTTTTCCCCGTTGAATTTCAGGCTATCCCAGAAAAGGACGCATCCTTGATGAGACATTCGTGGCGTAATTAAAACCTCGGGAATATTATGAAATAGTCCTCTTCGTGGTTTACCGCGTTATTCTCGAAATCTCTACAGAGCAGCACTAAATTGCGCGCGGTAATGCGAGCACTCTGAGTGCTTGGTAAACGGTGCACCATTTTAACCCTGAACCATTGAATAATATTACACCCGTAATACGTGCAATTCGAAGACGTACCTGGAGGACTGCTTCCTCTATTTCCGTTCCTTTATCGGGCTGTTAAAACTATCCGCGCACCGAAATCATCCCTAAATATTATTTATAACACCGTTGAACGAAAGAAATAAAAAAAAAAAAAATTCCTGAGCGAAATTCATTATTTGTTTTATTTACCATCCATTAAAACAATGGAAAAATATTACATAAAACCCTGTCAAAATTTACTTTTGTGATCTTGGGTGAAATATTAACGATTTTATAGTTTTGTTTAGCACGGTGAGTATTATAGGTCAAGTGATTACTAGACAGAGAATAATTACTATTTGGGGAAAAAGTTTGATTTTGCAGATATTTGAAATAATTTTTAAACCTGTGATGGAGGTTAGTCGGCTGATAAGAAATCGGAAGTAATATTTCTGATTAAATTTGTTGACAATCTTGTATGTTGTACTTCAAAACTTATGATTTTAATGATTCGGATGATAAGAATCATTTATTTCCTTAATTTTTGAAATTCTGGTTGCAAAAGCAAACTTTTTCGACAAATGTTAATTATCTTTTGTTCAATGTCATTTTACATTAAACTGGTAAGCTTTTTATTTTGTATCGAGATTCTTGAAGATATTGTTGTTGACAATTAAATATGAGGGAAAATTTCCTTCGTTTCGCTCCTGATTTTTTCATAAATTATCGCATACAGATTCCTCGTTAGACTTTTTATTCATTGAATGCGAAAATTTATAGCATTTTTAAAAAACTTTTTACCACAGCGTCAGAGGCTTGTCTTTGTTCGCTTTACATTTTAATTCAAGCTTATACCAGCTTGTAAGCTTTTCGAGGATTAACTTAATCCGCCTCAAAAACCTTTTATTCGCAGAAAAAATCAACATTGATCAAATTTCTTCAGATTGTTATATATTTTTGTTGTTTTCATTTGTTTTTATTCTACAGTGTCCATGATTATTTCCTCGTTAATTTTTTGAGAAATATATTTTTTGAGGCTCGAAGAAATATTTATTTAGTCTGTTTCCTTGTTTCGTTTAGCTACAGTGAAAATTTTTACATAAATAAACTTCTTTGCATCACAAGTCATCATATATTATCAACAAGACTTCGAATTGTCTATTTTTTCATCTCAGTCAAAATTAACTCATAGATCAGATACATCTGTGCCAATATCTTCTAAACACCAGTTTTCACTACCGTCGATAGATATGTAAGAAGCGATCTGGTTGCTCTGAGTTTTGATTTCGTCAAAAACACCTAAATGCTTGGATTTATAAAAAGAAATGTAAAAATCGGCAGTTCATTCAAGTAAAAATCAAAAAATATAATTTTAGATTGAATTGATGCTTGATTTCGAGTTTTGAATTCTTCACGTAACATTTAAACTCTTGTAGCTAAAAAGAAGGTTCCTGTAATTAGACGTAATGTTGTAGAATATTTTATCAATCATGTTAGATTTCGAATTTTTGAAAACTTGTTCAAAAACATTCATTCAAAAGCCGTGACATATTTATCAGTTTAGTGGGAAAAAATGAGATTCTGAAGTTTCTTCCTATCATATGGGATCAGCCATGGTCGTATTCTTAATTTATAACATCACATTTCTTTTCTTCTGAAAATCAAAAACAATCTTCTAATTTTCGATTAATTTTTGACGAGTTCGATTGGCAGCATTGCAATGTGAAAAGTTGTACAAACTTGAACAGGGAGTGGAATTTAACTTGATCGTTTGCAATCACACGCCACGCTGTGCAGATGAAGAGAACCTTTAAACAGAAGTACTGATAACGACTGTCTCATCAAACCTCGATATCAATAGAAAATCCTTGAATCAAAAATCAAGGTTTAATTCTGGTTTAGAGGTGTGAGTAAATTTTGCCATTTCATTTGATACCGTTCGCAAAGAGCAAAAAAATTATTAACCTCACTTCCAGAACGTAAAGGACATTCCATTGTTCCATTTAAACACAAAACTCAATTACACACTGCTCAAGTCTCAGCCCATTTTGCTCGCGAGTGTTCGAAAAAAAAAAAAAGAACAACAATGATTATACAAACGAAGCAAACTCTGCTGACTGTTGCATCGCTTTAACAATCCCGAATCGCCTCGAGGCGATGCTGAAATAGATCTCTGTGTTGTGAATAGAAAAAGGTCCACGGAAACGCTTCAGTCTATCGTTCTACAAAAGAAGAGTAGTTACCCGCAGCATCACTCGAATGGTTTTTTTTTTTTTTTGGCTTATTTTCTCTTGTTTTTGTTCGTTCCTCCGCTTTTTCACTTCACTGCGGAACAAAGCTCGGTCTCCAAGAGGTCGGGGTGAGGGGAGGGGGGGGGGGGGGGGAGGAAGAAAGCGATGGTAGGCATGTACGTGGCACGTGGTGGTTGTTCAAGTGGAAGCTAGCGTTGGAAGGGCGAAGAGCGTTAAGGGGGAAGCTAACTGTCACTCAATCAATTACTAACGTAGCCCTGAACCAGTTGTCCTTGCCTCGGTAGACGGCTAGTGTGGCCGGGAAATCCTACGCCTTTATGCCAACTCGGAATCCCACCAACTCCGTCCTGGGAAACTGACTGACAAAGAGGCGAGGGTGAAAGGTCAGAGCAGGAGACGCAAGGCAGCCAACGAATCCGTACAAATTCTTTTATTTTACATTCCTCTTTAACCATACTTCATTATCTTCAACTACCTCGTTTCACCCCAACCCCGAATTATTCATATCGTTCGACAAAGATTTTTTCACTCACTGTGAGAAAGGATCGGCACAGCATTCTATAGACTGCGATTGGGTGGCAATTTAATACTACCTGATGTCAATTCGAAATTTATACCTCATGTCATCCTCATACTACCTGATGTCGATTCAACATTTATACTTCATGTCGATACAACACTACATGATGTCAATTTAGCATTTATACGTCATGGCATCCTGATACTACCCGATATCAATTCAACATTTTTTGTCAATCCCATAGTGCCTAATGTCAATCAATACTTACATTTAATGCCAACCCATCACTACTTGATGTCAATTCA